>NC_143584.1:200349504-200501142 GCF_048544385.1 Mastigoproctus giganteus | reverse complement strand
TATTAATGGCCATATCAGCTCCTCAGGGAACTATGTAACTGGAAGAAGAAATTAAAGGAGTTTAAAATTTAAAGAATCATTTATGCAAATTTAAAAAAATTCAATTTATATTTAAATTTAAAATTAAAATTAAATTTAAAATAATTAAAATTAAATTAAAAAATAATTAAAATTAAAATAAAAATAGTTTAAAATTAAAATAAAAATAGTTTAAAATTAAATAAAAATTTCATTAAAATTTTAAATATAAGTTAAAATGCAATTAAATTACTTAAAATCAAATTAAAATATCGATTCAATACAAATTTTGAACATGATTAAATTGAAATTTAAAATTCGATTAAATATAAAATTCAGTTGAAAGGAGTTTAAAATATAAAATTCATTTATTTTTATTGAATTTTTTAATTTAAATTTTTGCAATCTTGAAAGTTAAAACTTTAATTAAGGAGGAATACATTTAAATTTTGGAATTTTATGCTTTAAATGCACATTTCTAATTTTAATTTTATAATTTCAGTATTTAACTTATTTGGAAACTTTACTATAAACAATTATTTATTAAGAATTTCTAAATTTCAAATTCTCATAGACCAATAAGGGAAAAAAGAAGATCAATATGACACCATCTTGAAACATGAAGAACGAAGATTACGTATGTATTTGATTAGAATATTGAAAATATGCAGCAATCTCGATGTCATCAAGAAATACGAGCAAAATTCTGGATAGAAAGAGAAGAGAAGAGAAGAGAAGAGAAACCGGATGGAGTAGTTTACGTCGTCCACACAGCGTTCCCCCGCTGAGATGTATTTTGAAGATGCACGCGGTACTGCCTCACATTTTGGAGAGTTTAATCTTTTTCCCTAAGTCGAGTACATGTAAAACTGTGGAGATCCCGTTTTAAATTCTGATAAAGGGAGGAAAGGCGCAGCATCCGTATGCCGGAAATTTCAATGACTTCATTAGATTTGCAAATGAGAGCGGGGTACTTAGGGCCGCTGTATTAATCAGCTCCATCGACTGGTGGAGTTGATCCTACATTCTGAAAACTTTCTGTCTGCTGGATAACTTTTTTCTGGACGCTCGCGAACTTTGTTTACCCGATGAGGAAACCATTTTTATATGGCAGACTTACGAGTCGATTCGAACAGAGGGGGACACATTGGTCCCCACTGTCGCAGCTGACAACTCAATTAGAGACTTTCTCCCACTCATCTGAATGCTGTTTATTGAGAAAGAAGCCTTAAGAAACCAGACACTAAAACTGCAATCAGAAAAATAATCAGGCAATCTAAAATAGATTCACCCAGGATGCGTGTCGCCTTTGGAAGACCATCAAAGATGGCGCCGTTTTTAATGAATCCTAACATCTCGTTTCTGTTAATTTCTCTTTCTTTCTTTTATTACCAGTATTAAGGGTGACCCAGGTAAGTGAGAGCGAAACAGATAGATGGAATGCGCCTTGATCTACCGAAGGAGATTCCAGACGTCTCCATATGATAATCCCTGCCACGTTGCGAACTATTTCCAATTAACTAAATGAAACAAAGTCACCGAACCTTTCAATTTCGTAATCACTTATGTGAAATGTATTTAAGGCCGACATTGATTCCCAGAGGAGAAGACTCTACCATATCGCCTTGTCGCAGATCTTATTATCAACATGATAGTAAAATTAATTAAACACCTTGCTCAGAAGCCCGTCCAGAGCAATTAATGTCTCAGCCATGGATTACCATCGTCTTGATTCGGAGCTTTTAAAGTCCGTTGCAGGCAACAGATAATTAGCTCCTTCATTCTGTTGCAGCACACGAGAAGGCCCTTCTCGAACAACTAATCTACTGTCAAAGTCCTTTTTCTAAGGGTTTTTTTCCAGCCAGTTACATTAAGAAGATGAGGGATGGTGTATATTCTGCACGAGGAATGCTAATTGTGTGCGGGAAATAATTCTGAAAAAGGAAAAAAGGAGAAGTAGTTCTGATGAGGTCTAAACAAACGAAACGCCCATAGCAACACACGATGTATCTTTAAATAAACGAACTGGCGTGGAAAAACAAACTGTTGTACTTATATAGGGAAAAAAATGTGAAAACAGAGCGATGATAAATAGGAAATGCAAGTGTGGATGTTGCCTGTTAAACATTCTTTATTTAAGTTGACGCAGGTGACTTTGTTGGGGGCCAACACAGTATTTTGTTACTTCGACACAAACTCGATCGACGTACCTTTTTATTTTTATTTACTCTTCTGTGCTTCCGTGATGTTTCCGGAAGAAAGAGAGGAATAGCTTTCGAAGCATCGAATCAATATTTGTCGTTCTGCATTCAGCTACTCCAGATCGGTAATGAATTCCAATATGCACACTGACGTCATCAGTTGTTGAAATATCTAAGACCCGCCAGCTCTTCGCTGTTCGTATTAAAGTCAATGAAAAGAAGAAAAACATCCGCTCGTGCACGCTACACACTCTGTGATATCAGTTGTATACGCTGACTGTCCAATAAATTGGGCGCATCTTATTTAGAGAATCAGGTGAAGGACTACATGTTGCGATACATAACGTTCATTAATAATAGATAATAATAGTTGACTGATAACTAGTACTAGATTAGTTAACAAAGCCTGTTAACTAGAATACATAATTGGCTGACTAGATTAGTTAATTATTTAACTACTAGTTAACTAATCGCAAGAATCAATAAAGACTCCACCTCTGAAATGTGTTGCGATCAGAAGCAGAGCATTACTGTTTGCAGAGTAACTATATATTTAATATTAGTTAACTGTTAACTAATACTAATTAAATAATCGGTGAGCACAAGCCTCGAGCTTCCTTGCACCATATGTCCATTACTAATACTAATAACCAGTTACTACTACTTATTTATTAACTAATAACTAATCATTTAATAGTCCAATGTAGAGTTAGAAGGACAGATCATGGCGATGAATCAATGTTCTACCAGATAGAACTAACGTTCCGAGGACAATTACATGTTGTTCTCTTCAGAGTGGCATTTAGACAGGTACAATAGGTTGCTATTGCTATGACAACGAAAGGATTACTGCTTCGCAGAGTATTATAAATGGAGTATTATTAATATTATTAGTTAACCTAGTTATTAGTTAACTAAGTTAACTAATAGTAAATAAGTAAATAACTTATTTATTATTTATATTTAAGTAAGTAATAAATAAGCTTTGTATATTACAATTAACCTCAATATTTCACTGGATGAAAAATTACCCAACTTTGACTGAGACCGAATAACTGGGCCGCGATTAATTTAATGTAATACCTTGTCGCTGTTGTATCAGCTACCATAACAATTCATTTGCTAAACTTCTCTCGTTCTATTCTGGGGTTTAAAAAGAAACTTATACAATTAGATTTTAGCGAGTTCGAAGTTAGTGACTTTCTTTTTCTGAATTTGGAGAAGACTTTTAAGAAAGCTTAGTTGCTTCGAAGTTCAATCGAATAAGAAACTTTTTTTTTTGTTGTTGCCCTCAAATGTTTCTAAAATTTCTGATTACGGGTGTTAAATGAAAAAAAAAAAGTAATTAGCTGGAGAAAAAAGAAAAAATTTGCATTTGAATAGAACGATCGGTGCGGGTTTGCGTAGCAATAAAGATTGGCTGGTTAATCAAGCGATTACAGTCGCAAAAATATCCGCGCTACAAATATTCAATTATCTTGTTCATGGTCCAATGGAGTGTTGCAGTACTTAGAACAAGAAAGACGGGTCATACGTTTATTTCTTCGTTTACTTCTTTAGACCTTCTAATTAGATGTGTAAATACCTTGTTACCGGCAATGCAAATTGGAAATCACAGCTGGTTTGTGGAGTCTTAGAAGAATCAGTACGTAAAGTAGATTAAAAGCGTTTCCTCAAACATTCCTGATTAATAGATAAGGACTTTTTACCGCTCTGGTGGATGTACACCAACCTGAGAAAGTAATGTCACTTAAGTTAGTTAAGTGTCAATAGAGAAAAATCAATTTACCTTATCAGGAATGATGAGATGAATTGAAAGGTTAAAAAAAAAAAACTTAAATTTTTTTACCTGTATTTTTATACTTGCGTTTATGACCTCCAACTCAAGGTCTTTTCCACCCGGTGGAAAAGACCTTGAGTTGGAATCCCGTCGATGATATTAGGAATTTTTATGGGTCTTTTACACAAAGTGGCCGAGTTAGTCGGTCTCAGGCGGTGGTAGTGTGGTTTTTTTCTCCCGGAAACTGGGATATTTCGTCCAGCAAACAGAAAATCGACCACAGGTGTGCCTCAAAGTAGTAAACCATCGAGGCTTAACTGTATCTACAGTAATATTAGGAGTGTTGTCTATAAAATGGTTGAATTTGTACTCCTGGTTAGGACAACTAATGCTGGATAATAGGGTTAACAGAAACATGGTGTCATCCGGCAATTGGGGTGGCGAGTTCCACTGCACTAAGGTGTGTCTAATGTATTTAGGAAGGACACGGTGGATGGAAGGGATGGTGGGATTATACTTCTTATAAAAGCAGTCGGAGCGCCTGATTAGTTATTTCGAAATTACAGATGACTGTTTATTAGAAAAACTTTCGAGAATAAAAGGAAGTAAGGCTTCGAAGTTGATGTATACCCAGTAGTTTTGAGGGAGGCGGCTAGGGAGCGCATTAAAACATTGAGATTAGTTATGAGGGCATCACTGGACTCGGGGAGATTACTTTGGATTGGAGAAGTGCCAGTGTGTTGCCAATATGTAAAGGCAAGCCTAAGAGAGAAGACCATAACTACAGACCGGCATGTGTGACTTCGGTCATAGGGAAAATCTTGGAGGCAAGGATTAAGGGTGCAATCCAGAGACGTTTAGATAGAAGTGACATTTTGAAGGACACTTCAAAATGTTATTTTGGATTTTAGTAAAATCCAAATAACTATGTCGAAAGATTCTAAGAAATTCTAAATTACTGGAAAGATTCTAAGATGGATCCCAGGATGTCTGCGGAATAGAAGACAAAGGGTTGCGATTAATGGATATTCTGCGTGTAGTGTAATGTCAGAAGTGGGTCCTCCAAAGATTGGTTCTTGAACCATCTGTTGTTTCTAATTTTCATAAACGATATCTACGAAAGGATAAAGCACGTGAAGTCAAAATTTACAGAAAATGTAATGATTGAGTCGTTAATGATCAGTGCCAAGTAATGCTCCTTCAGAATGATTCTGACGATTCTTGAACAGGGTTCAAGAATGGTCAGAAAAGTAGCAGCTGTTTTGATGAAGAGAAATGCAAGGTTTGACTTGGGGAACAGCAACACCACTTATACACTTTGGTGGTGGAGATTTGAGTTAAAAACAGTAGAGGAAGAAAGTGATCTAAGAGTTGCAATACGGGCAGATATGAAGTTTTCTGAGCAGTGTAAACAGTCTGCCAGGAAAGCCCATGGTGTCGTATCAATGATGTATCGAACGTTATCCTGTAGAAATACGAAGGTCATAACTCCACTGTATAAGGCAATTGTTGGACCGCATTTGGAATCCTGTGTCCAAGTATGGAGACCTCATCTGAAAAAAGACATTAAGCTTCTTGAAACGGTTCGAAGATGGGCAACTCGCACGAGATTGACAAAATGGCGACTGAACGAGGAAAGACAGATTATGAGGGCTAGAGTTTGGTAACCAGGCACCTTAAAGGGGATCCTGATTGCATTTTATAAGGCTTTTACGAGGAGTTAAAATTTGTGAGGGCCACATTTTCACTGTTATAAAGACTTCAAGAAGTCATCATCATCATCATCATCATCAGCCATTTTCAATCCACTGCAGGATGAAGGCCTCTCCAGCAACTTTCCAGTTCCTTCTGTTTTGAGCATTGGACATCCATTTACTACCCACAAACTCATGAATTTCATCTATCCATCTCCGCCTTTGTCTTCCAGGTTTTCTTCTAGCTCCTCTTGGATACCATTCTGTTATTTTCTTAGTCCATCTGTCATCATGTCTTCGAGCTATGTGTCCTGCCCAAGACCATTTTAGTTCTTTAGTTTTGATAAGAATGTCCTTTACTTGAGTTTGTTGCCTAATCCATGTGTTTCTCTTCTTATCTAACAGTCTTATTCCCAATATGATTCGTTCCATTCTTCGCTGTGTAGTTCTCAGCTTCTCTTCCATTCTTTTGGTGAGTGCCCAAGTTTCACTTCCATAAGTCATGATGGGGAGTATACATTGGTCCATTATTTTACGTTTCAGACAAACTGGGATATTGCTCTTCAGTATGTGACTATATTTCCTGAGTGCTATCCATCCAAAATTTATTCTTCTCTTGACTTCCAGCCATTTATCATTATTACAGCTAATAACTTGTCCCAGATAAGTATATGACTCCACCTTTTCAATTACTGCTCCTTCAATCATTATTTCCCTTTCTGTGGCATACTTGTTCATCATTACTTTTGTTTTAGCCATATTCATCTTTAGTCCAAAATCCTTACTAGCTGTGCATAACTGATTAAGATTTTCCTCTAATTCTTTGGGATCATGGCTTATGACCACAATGTCATCTGCAAATCGTAAATGGTTTAGGTACTCTCCATTCACATTGACTCCTTTCTGCGACCAGTCTAATCTTCTGGAAGCTTCCTCAAGGGCAGCAGTAAACAGCTTCGGAGATATTGTGTCTCCTTGTCGAACTCCTTTCTCAATTTTAAATTTCCTACTGTCTTTGTCTAGTCTAATAAAGGAGGTAGCACTCTCGTTTATTTTCTTCAAAATCATAATATATGGGGTATCAATGCCTTGTCTTTCCAGTGCCCGAAACATTGCCTTATGCTGTATGGAGTCAAATGCCTTTTCATAATCCACAAATGCCAGGCATAATGGTGTTTTATATTCATTTGCTTTCTCCATTAGCTGTGATATTACATGAAGGTGATCCATAGTTGAGAATCCTGTCCTAAAGCCAGCTTGCTCTTTCGGTTGATTCTCATCCAGTATTCTTTCTAATCTGTTAGTAATGACCCTTGTGAACAACTTGTAGATGTGGGATAACAAGCTAATTGGTCTATAATTTCCCATTTCTGATTTATCTCCTTTCTTATGCAGCAAAACTATGATTGCATTATTCCACTGCTTAGGCGTCACACCTTTTCTAATGCACTTTGTGAAGAGCCTTGCCAGTTTTTGTGTTATGTCTCTTCCTCCCAATTTTAACAACTCTACAGTAACTTCATCTTCCCCCGGGGCTTTCTGATTCTTCATTTTCTTCAATGCATGCTCTACCTCATCAGGAAGAATATTGGGTATGTCGTATGTGTTGCTACTTTGCAATCCATCTTCCCCACTGCTGGCATCATTCCCCTGCTCCTTGTATAATTCTCTATAGTAGTCTTCTGCTATTTGAATTATGCCTTCTCTGCTGTTTATAAGTACACCATCACTATTCTTCAGTTTCAGTATCATTTGTCTTTCTGTATTACTGCTCATGGCTGCTGATTTAAATCCTTTGTTTTCCCTTAATGCTTGTTCTACTTTTCTTGTGTTAAATCTTCTTATGTCCTCTCTGAGTCTCTTTCTAATGGCTTTGCATAACTCAGTATACTCAATTTTCTCCCTGTCAGTGTTTTTCTTGCTCTTCATTTGTCGTCTTTGGTTCATCATGACAAGTGTTTCTTGACTAATTTTTTCTTCTTTGGATTTCTGTTTCCCTATAGGTTTCTTGGGCTTTATCACTTTCAGAAAGTTGTAATATTCCTCGTCGATATCTTGGTCCTGAGAAGTCTGCAGAAGCTCAAACTTGTTCTTAAGTTCCAGTACATACTGCTTTTTCTCCTCCTCTGTTATTTCAAAGACCTTTGTATTATTTACTCGAGTCAGTTTTTTCCTTTCCTTTCCTACATCTATATCAAGTGTACATCTTACCATTCTGTGATCACTTCCAACATTTACCTTATTCAGGACTGTAACATCATTCACAATATATCTTCTGTTAGTGAGGATGAAGTCGATTTCATTAGTAGTTAATCCATTTGGACTCTTCCATGTCCACTTTCTGTTCACCCTTTTCTTGAAAAAAGTGTTCATTACTGACAGTCCTTGAGATTCTGCAAATTCCACAAGTCTTTCACCTCTTTCATTTCTTTCACCAATTCCAAAATTTCCTATAGTTCCCCTTTCTGTGCTGTTTTGTCTTTTTCCAACCTTAGCATTGAAGTCTCCCATAATAATAGTGTAGTGGGTTTTCTGCTCATCAAGAAGACTCTCAATTTCGGTGTACATTTCTTCAACCTCTTCATCATCATGGCTCGATGTTGGTGCATAAATCATTATAATCTTTAGCTTGTATCTCTTAGAAATCTTGAGTATTAGTCTTGACACTCTTGGTGATGTACTTTTGAATTCCAAAATGTTGTTTTTAAAATCTTTATGGACCAGAAACCCAATTCCCCCTTCACTCCTTTCACTGTTTCCATTGGTGTACAGCAGATTTCCACTTGATAAACTTATAAGTGATTCATTTCTTCTTCTTGTTTCAGCCAAACCGATGATATTCCAATTCACATTTTCTAATTCCTTTTCCAGCTCTAATATCCTGTCTTCACCGATGAGTGTTCTTACGTTATAACAGGCCAAGTTCAGTTTCCGTGCATGGCAGCCTGGTCGTACCCAGAGATTCTTAGCACCCTCTGCTTCCACTCTAATCCTCTCGCTGCCGTAAGAGGGAGAGTGAAAGCTGCTGGGGACTGAGGGCCATTTGTTTCGTCGTGCTTTCATATTGCTGGAGGGGTTGGTCTTTTCCTCTTCATGCTGACCAGGCATCTTGAAGAGAACCACTCTACACGTTCGTTGCCACCTAAGTGACGTAACAGGGCTTACCATCGAGAAGGTGTGCATGAGTGGATTTTAGGGAGGCAGGCCAACCGGACTTCTCCTAAATCTTCTGTAATAGAGAGATATTGGATCCATCAGTGTTTTAGGCTGAGTGTCTGATAACACACAGGATACCTGTTCCCCTCTAAGCCCCCTTCAAGAAGTAGGGGGCCATAAATTCAAAATACAGGGGAAGAGGTTTAGCTTTTAGCCATCGAGGGTAGTCGAGGCTGACAGTTTGAAGAAATACAAGTAAGCATCTTTCTAGATGGGGTACTCCTTTTAGATAACACGGAATTAAAATATTATTTAAAAAAATATATATTTTTATCGAAATATTAGAACATCAGAGATCTTAAGCCATATAAACGAATTTGTAAGCTCTATATTAAGAAAAAAAAATACGATTGGTGGCACTGTTAGTGTCCAAACACCGATTAATTTATCCAGGGAATGTATACTTAAAAATTTTCACTCCATTTCCACAACTGTACAAACTTAACTTTAATTAGAAACGTCTTGTTGTTGTTACAACACGTAAACACCCAAGAGCGTGAAAATTTTTTGTTTTATTTTTAAAATTCCTTACTAAACTAATTAAGTGTGCGGCGCCTTTGACTTTTTTATTTTGTGCACTTCGATATTCGGCGAAGGAATGATCCCGTGATATTTATCGCTTGATCGTTAAGCATGACCTCGCACCAACGCTTTCATTAGCGCTACGAATACCAAACAGAGAAATGATAGGCGAATATTAATCGAGGACCCATGAATGGGCGCCATTAATTGAATAGATGCCATCATATCGTAGAAGAGTGGCAGTTATTGGACTAGCATTGCATAAAAGTCGTAGGTGTAGGCAAACTTTAGCATAGCAAAAATAAAATTCGTCCAATTTTATGCGAGCCTCAATGATTGCTGATGATGATGATTGCTATGATTGCTATGATGATGAGAATGCAGATGGACTGCTATGATTGCTATGATGATTGCTCAATGATTGCTCAATGATTGCTCAATGATTGCTATGATGATGAGAATGCAGATGGACTCCATCCATCACAATGGATGGAGTGATGGATGGAGTCCATCTGCATTCTCATCATCATAGTTGTATAGGCATTTTATTAGAAGGGTAATTTCGGTGAAAATCGCACTTAACCAACTTTATTAATCAATATTAGCCTTAACCCTATCTGGTTGTTTGTCCGTCCGCATGTAACAACTCGACAAACAGTGGGATTTCAATTATGACTTGAGTTCGAGTCCCTTCGATGAAGGGAGGAATTTTTATTGGTTCTTTCACAATGTGGCTGAGTTAGTCGGTCTCAGGCGAGGGTAGCATGGTTTTTTTCTCCCGGAAACTCGGGTTTTTCATCCAGAAAACAGAAAATAGACCTAAGAAGTAGCCTAGTGGTCAGGCGCGCGAGTGCATAAGTACACGTGCCTTGAGTGACCGGGGTTCAAGCCCGTGACTGCTGAATACAGTGCTGTTTCTTGTATTCTGTCATCTTGTGAACTCTCCTGACCGTTTGGTCGTCCCGGAGTATAAACAGAAAATTTAATTTAATTTAATTTAACAATATACCCACAATATACACGCAGTATTATAGGCCTTAGTCGCTGATGCTTCTAAAACTTACCCCTTTTAAAAAGATTTGTTGAACTGTCCCAAATTTCAGTAAAATTGGACCAATAGAAACAATTATTATTATTCTTTCATAAGTATTACATAAGCAAAACGCGCCTATTGTCTTCACAATATCCGTCCGTCCGTCCACATGTAAAAACTTAACTCCCATTGGATTTTCATGAAATTTTATATTAGGAACTTTTAAAAAGATTTGCGAGCCATTCCAATTTTCATCAAAATCGAATCAATAGAAATCGGGAAATTATTATTTATTTATTTTTATTTTTATTATTATTTTTTTTACGTCCTCATTCTTTGTTTGTCCGTCCGCATGCAATAACTCGACTTGTAGTGAATGGATTTTGAAGAAATTTTATATTTCATATTATATTTGTATTTTTTGTAATTTTATATTTGTACGTGTTGCTAGATAATTAATTAGTAATTAAAATGGTAACAAGATAATTAGTTATTTACTTTTCACTTGTATTAACAGCGAAAAAGAAAAAAAAAATTGAATAAATTTAAGAAATGAAAAGAGTGCTCATATCTGTAGTGCTTTCTGGACACTGTCAATTAGACTTGTTCATTCCAATTGGGAGGGGGGAGGGGTATCTACTACTTTCGAGAGTGTAGTGTATATGAAATACTAACAACATTTACATTCGTGCGTCTATTTAGAAATAAAAGTTTAAAACTTCGCATTCTTTTTCTCCTTCTACTCCTCACTGGCTTTGTTCTAAACAAACTTTGTTGTCTTCTTCAAGTGCCACTCGAGACTTTGAAATCCTTTTCAGTTGAGGAATTAAGGGATAAATTGCGATGTCATGTACAGGAACGCGCTAAGAGAGCCAAAAATCCTTTACGTCTAATAAGTCTGGAGTGTTGCATCATGTAAAGTGTTTAGGATAAGGAAGGACCCCAATGGAAGATTTTAATGCATTAGTCAACACCCTAAGATCTTTAAGAAAGAGAAAGAGAGAAAAGAAGAGTCCTAAAGTTTGTTCTTTTTCCAATGCAAAAGAAAAGCACCACTGATTGAATCTTGTTTTTAAAAATGAACCAAACCGTATGATCTAATCCCCGGATAGCCGAGGATTAATAAACTCCATGCTGGAGCTAAGTGACTTTAACACGCAGATGAGTTGAAGGTTGGGAAGTCTGAGGAAGCTTGTTCACATCGGACTTGAATTATGTATTTTTTATTGTATTTCAACTAGTTTAGAAATGGCAGAATTGGAGATGTTAGTTTAGAAGAAAGTCTGTATGAGAGGGAGTGGAGGGAGGTTTTTGTGCGAGTAGTCATCGATGGATTAACCTGTCTGCTGTTTATTGAATAGAGTAAAGAGGGAATTTAGAGAGGATGGGAGAAGGATCGATATCGTACGACATGGTTAATTTGGGATTTGCACATCACCTTGAAGCATTTTTCAACTAACCATAAAGAAGATGACATGGTGACAAATCTGGACTGTACGTAGGGTGTTTCACTGCTTCTCAGCCCATCTTTTGTGGCAAGACTTGAAATGGGTTCTCAACGTATGGCCAGCAAATTTTTCACGAAAGAGGATGACCCCTTTTACCAGTTTTCTTTTCATGCTGAGGTGGCGGCGGTTCTAAGTTTCAGAACACCATTTCCGGTTAATGCTGTCATCAGGTTCTGTAAAGTCTAGCAACCAACAGACAGCGCCCCTAGCGGTTAATGGCGAAAGTGTACAGCTAACATAATCGGATCATTGATCCGATTATGTTAGCTGGAGGAATCGTGTAACTGTCATAGTCTCTCGAGTTTATTTAATACAATTACTTTCCTTGGTATTTAGTACTGTCCATTGCCACACACACCACATCTAACAGGTGTCCAAATATATTGAAATCACCTGGTAGGGTAGTTCAATAGTAATTGGCGCACAAAACGTTTTCTCAAGTTCAGATGGCATTTTGATAACTTGACAATCAGTGCCCCCACTTGGCAAAAAGCGGTAATTAGAAAGAAAGTATATAAGGAAAGAATAAGAGGAATTGAGAGAATTATAACTGAATTTGCTTATTTAGGATTTCAATTAACCACAATCAATGATTCACTTCGTATGATTTCCCAGTGCACCATCCATCAGTAGATGGATGGTGCACTTGTTCCCCCCGAATGCACGTTTTGGTCCAGTAAAGATGTTGCGTACTCATCACGATGGATTGCTGCATCTTGAGGATTCCAAACAGCTTTCGTTTCTGCCTTTCGAAGGCACCAGAGGTAAGGAGTCTGTCAGCTGACACATCTGTATTTAGAAAAGACTTAAGTCAAAATCCTTTGGATGTCTCCAGACCTGGCGAGGATCATTTTTACGATGTCAAGCGGGCGAAACGCGTGCAAAGTTCGATAGAGGACGAGTTCTTACGGGAAATACCCTCACGTGCTCCACTTCTCGTATCCATCCAATACTTCATACGAGGGTTAATGCCTCCCAATCAGCTTAAATATCCACCCATCGTCTGTTTACAGCGTGCGATTTTTGGCCTCCCCCACCCCAACTTCGCGCGGGTGCCTACGCAGCAAGTTTCTGCCAAAGCGGACGCATCCCCGAAGACGCGTCTCGACCGCTTTCGGCGGAACATAACTGCGACTCCACCATATCTGCTGACTCAGGGCTTCTGCGTGCACATATGGCTGCCCAGACAAGCCTCAGCTAATGAAGTGGCTGCGCTTTCTCAAGACGTGACTTCCATTTTCTTGCAGTTTGACCTAAGAACACTCCGAATGATGCATTGTGGGATGTATTCGAAGGATGACCCACTTTGGGGCAATCTGTGGAGGAGTTTTATTGCCCGTGTTTTGTTTTCCAATCGCTTGAGTTTGAGTATAACCGAGTGAATGTTGATAATCAGTGCCTTCACGCGCCTCCGTAGCCAGGTGGGAAGGAGCAGCAGTGCGTAGCACACGCTTCTTGATTAAACCGGGGTTCGAACCCGTCACCACCAAATATGGAGGATGCGGAAAGGTCAGGGAATGACAACCGCATATCCCGGAGCAATATGGCCTTAGTTGCTAATGCTCCTAAAAACCAAATAACAAGTGCCTTCACTGGTGGCGCCCTCTGCGTAATCCGAGTTTAGTTAAAGTAGAACGATAGAAATCCTTTTTTGGAGTAAAGCTTGGAAAATTGGCCTCGGTGGAGAGAAAGATTGTGGAAGACGTGAGAGAAAAGTATTAATATTGGATGCGTAAAGAACACAGACTTTTTTCTTTATTTTTTATTTATTTTATTTTATTCATTTATTTTTTATTTATTTTATTTTATTTATTTTTTTTATTTTATTTTATCTTATTTTTTATGTATTTTATTTTATTTTATCTTATTTTTATGTATTTTATTTTTATTTTATTTTATTTTATCTTAATTTTTATGAATTTTATTTTTATTTTATCTTATTTTTATGTATTTTATTTTATTTTATCCTAATTTTTATGTATTTTATTTTTATTTTATTTCATTTTATCTTATTTTTTATGTATTTTATTTTATTTTATCTTATTTTTATGTATTTTATTTTATTTTATTTCATTTTATCTTATTTTTTATGTATTTCATTTTATTTCATTTTATTTTTATTTTATTTTATCTTAATTTTTATGTATTTTATTTTTATTTTATGTATTTTTATTTTATTTTAACTTATTTTTATATATTTTATTTTATTTTTATGTATTTTTATTTTATTTTATTTTATGTTATTTTTTATGTATTTTATTTTTATTTTAATTTTATTTTTTTCCGGATTAGCCAGAAAAAAAAATAATAATAAAAACAAATTAATACGAAAATAATAAATATAAATTAAAAAATAATAATAAATATAAATTAAAAAAATAATAATAAATATAAATTTAATTAAAAATAATAAGTATAAATTTAATTAAAATAATAAATATAATAAATAATAATTTTATGTATTATTTAATTATTAAAAATAAATAAATTTATTTGTAATTATTATATTTATAAATAAATGATAAATTTTAATTAATTTGACTTCTGACAGGTGTTACTGAAATTGCATCGGTCACAGCGCCACCTGGTGCTCATTTCACTAACTAGTGATTATAGAAAGATAGCTCGGATATTTAGTAGTTAAATAATTAATTAGTTTAATATTTAATAGAAATGAAGAAAAATTATAAATAAATATGAATATAAGATTTATTTTTATATATTTTATAAAAATGTATAAATAATAATAAAAAAAAGGGAATTCAAAAGGGAAGGAGCTGAGAGAAAGAGAGCAAAAGAAAGAAAACAGAAATAAATTGGAAACAACAGACAAAGAGAGAAATATATATATATAGACAGATGAGGAAATAGGAGAAGAGATATAGGGAATGAGAAAGAAAGAGTTTGTCACATTATATTGGGAATGTTCGTAATAGAGAGAGAGAGAGATTTGTGTATGTTGTTTTTGATCGTTTTTGTCGAGCACTTCTTTCTGGATTAGTCTCAGCAATTACTGGAAATGTCCTGCTGTAAAAAGAGGGCGCTGTTGCTGCATTCCACACTCTCCAAACAGTTCGTCTGCATCCGCCATCCCCCCCCCCCCTCCCGACCATCTCAAGATGCGAGTCGTAATATTTCTTTCCGTGCCGAAAATTGGTGTCCGAAGATGCTTGATGGGAAACGGAACGCAGCAGCTACGATCCCGATTCGAATAACCCGCAACTTCGCTCGTGTAGCGGCGGCCAAATTACACGCGTCCGCAAGTAGGCTCGGTACAGCATCGGGGAAGAATCCGACTCGCCGCTGCAGATGGTGCGACAGCGAACAAATGGAAACTTATGGCCGTCCTACGATTTTTCTAAATTACACACTCCGTGTTTTGACAAGCGTTGCCGAAGAGCGCGCAATAAACACGGAGGAGATATATTGACATCCGCTGCCGATAATATCTCTCGGATTGTTACCGCTCTTTTCTTGCGCCGTGTCTCGCCAATAAACGCTACCGTGCTTAGCGATGTCTAACGATCCGCTCTCGACAACATCGGACAACACGCAAAATGAAAAAAAAAAAAAAAAAAAAAAAATGAAGAAGAAATTGATGTCGAGAGAAGTTAAGACGAGTCGGATCGGATACGACGTGGCCCTGATTGGAGATTAAGTCTTTCGTAAATGCAAACGAGCAAAGCACGGACTCAGTTAATCAATCGTTCTCCGTAAGCACGGAGTTCACCCGTCAGTGTTCATTATTATCACGTGTACAGGCGAAACCTCCCCTCCGTCTCCAACCCGAGGTGCCCTTTCTTCCTTTTGGAACGTTATTTACGATTGATCAATAATTCATGTTCTCGTGTGTGTGTGCGTGTGCATGCCAGTCTG
Organism: Mastigoproctus giganteus; assembly: GCF_048544385.1. Lineage (NCBI taxonomy): Eukaryota > Metazoa > Arthropoda > Arachnida > Uropygi > Thelyphonidae > Mastigoproctus > Mastigoproctus giganteus. Next base: position 200,485,294 of record NC_143584.1, on the reverse strand, counting down.
CGCAGTAGACATACCACCACGAACAGCGTTCACAAAATGTTTGCAGTTGCCGGCCCTTGTTGCCAGACCCTGTTAGCGGTGGAAATTTCGATTCAGGAGAGTTTCGTGTACTCTTGACATTGCCGATAGATAGATAGATGGAGAGAAATACAAGAAAGGTTTCTTAAGACTATTTGTGCAACCCACCTGTGCAACGTGTTAAATTTTAACACCAACTCTTCCTACTGATGCAACTTTATGTTTCTTACATGAGCATTGTTTGATCAGTTTTTCTTTTTCTCTTTTCCTTTCACTAAATCTACTTTTGGTTGTTTATTTTGCTCACAAAACTCGAAACCGTCTTAGAAATGGCATTCAGTGACGTCAGTATCTAAAAAACAGAGTAATTTCAACTAGTAAGACGAATATACACTACATAACCAAAAGTATTCGACCATCACACCACGAATATTGTGTAGAGTGTCAGAAATCTCCCGCGCATGCTCACATTTACCCATGCAAAACTCGTAGATCATCAACTCTACTTAATTTCATCGTTATTATTTATCTTGTTTTATTTTTATAAAAGGAAATAAATAATAATTGAAGATTATATTTAATATAATTATTTAATCCATTTTTAGGATGAAGTTTGTGTTAGAAAAGCAATATTTTCAACAGAAAACTCAACTGATATCGAGTGAACATCAACCGGAAGTCTTTCAAAATGTAACGGAAGTAGAAGGTTTTTATAATACCATTTATTTATTTCTTATTTGAGCCATCCTTTGGGGGGCCCTTTACATGTTCGCCGAATCCTAAAGTTGTTCGAAATCGGATACGAACCATTAAAGAGCAACGATCCGTATTTTGCTCCTCTCATCCTGGTTGCCATGGAAACGAGATCAGCTGACCAGTGAATGAAACAGATAAGGAAGAATCCATCTGGATAAATATGACGATTTTCATCACGATAAGGGGATACTGGAGAAAGAAACCTTACTTTTATCCAAGGAAATAAATTTCCCCGGCAGGTGGCGCTGATGTTATTGGGTTTATTATTATTTTTTTTGTTTATAATTAAGAGCTCGTTTACTATTTGATTTTTTGACAAGAAATTAATACTGTTTCAAACTCAAAGAGGTCACGTCTTTCTCTCTCTATCTTGCTTGGAGTATCAAATAGAAAAAAAAAAAAAAAAAAAGGGGCGGGCGAAAAATTATACCGCCCGAAACATCAAATTCTCGCCAAGCTTCTGATTTCTGCTACGGTTAGCTTGTTGATGCTATTATAGCGTAAACAGACAGTTTTTATATCCTGCTACACTTTAATTTGAGGCTGATAAACTACTAAAAGAAGGAAAAGAAAAAAAGAAGAAGTAATCTTTTCTAAAAGCTTTGAAAGAAACTGTTAAATGCTATCAGCATTGCTCTGCTTTTTATATTATGGCTTATTAGAGTGAGAATACACACACCCAGTGTCAAGATAGAAAGATAGAGTCTTGAAAATATGATTTCTCACAAAAGACAGATGGAGTTTTATTTATCTATTGACAGAAATATATAGAGGGAAAATAAATTTGATCAGATTGGATATTTTCCTCCATGTGTAATTTTCCATTAAAAACAAATTTCTTTAATATAATAAGAAATAAGTTCAGAGATTTCTTTCTTGTTTAATATAATAAATCATTTTCTAATAAATTTCTGTCAAAATTAAATATGTGAAAAATAGAAAGGTAATTCAATTATGGCTGACAGTTATAGCCGATTTAGAAAATAGATTATGCTCATATCGATTACTATTTGTAATCAGTGATGGAGCATAATCGAGAAGCCATAACAGTTTATTTCGATTATAGCAAATCATTCGATCATTTCCATTATACTCATATCATTCGAGTGATCCTTTTTTTTTATAGAAAATCATTCGATTATTCGAATGATTTATTCAATTATAGCAAAATCATTCGATTATAGCAAATATTTTGATTATCCAGACTATAGCAAATCATTTCATTATTTTGATTCTAGCAAATATTTTAATTATTTCGATTATAGCAAATCATTTGATTATACTCATACTATTTGAGTATGGAAATCATTCGACTTTTTTCGATTATATAAATCATTCGATTATTTTTATTCTACTCTTATAATTTGAATGATTCATTTGATTTTATAAAATCATTCAATTATGACAAGTCAATCGATTATTTCGATTGAAGCATATCATTTGAATGATTTATTCGATTATGAAAATAATTCAGTTATAATTGTATTATTCGAATAAATCGTTAGATTGTTGAAAATTCATTGGATTATTTCAATTAGAGCAAATCGTTTTCGATTATATCGATTTTACTCAATAGCATTCGAATGATTCGTTCGATTATGAGATATGATTCGAATGATTCGTTAGAATGCATAAAATTATTGGAATGATTCTTTCGGTTATGGAAAATAATTCGATTTATCATTCGAATGATTCGTTTGATTATGGAAAATCATTTGATTATTTATTTATTTATATACAGACTTCTTATCTACAGGGCACACAGGCCCTATATAATGGTGAGAACGCTGAGAGTTACAGAATCAATACAAAACAGTAATAATCAATACAAAGCAGTAATAATCAATACAAAACTAGAATTAAAATAAATACAAAATTTAGATTAACAAAACAAAGTAAGGAGAAAAATTCTTTCATACATTGACTGATTAATTTCAAAATCAATGTTGTAATTATTCAATACAATCACATACAATCATTTCAATTACGCTCATATCATTCGAGTGATTCATTTGATTATATAAAATTATTCAATTATGACAGAGCAACGATTATTTCGATTGAAGAGTACCATTCGAATGATTTATTCGATTATATAAATCGTTCAATTATAATTATATTATTCGAATAAATCGTTGGATTGTAGAAAAATCCTTCGATTTTACTTAATATCATTCGAATGATTCTTTCGATTGTGGAAAACGATTCGTTAGATTGTAGAAAATTATTCGAATGATTCTTTCGATTATGGAAAATCATTCGATTATTTCAATTACACTCATATCATTCGAATGATTGGTTCAATTATGTAAAATAATTCGAATGATTGGTTCAATTATGTAAAATCATTCGATTATGGCAATTCATTCGATTATTTCACTCGAATGATATCAAATTGTTTTATTTGATTATGGAAATCATTCGATTAGGCCCTTCACCCTTTCTAATATTGGTCGAATTTTTTATTGGTTGTGGTTTTCCTCTATTAACTTTTGCCAATTTATTTTCAAAGAACATGGTGCTGAGTGATAGGATTCATTTATTTTAATCTCACCATTTTTTTTTGGCTTGCCAACCAAATTAAAATAATCTTATTACATTTTTAAGCGAATTTTAAGTATGGAGCAAGAAAATCCTATTTGTCGAGTAACTTAGGACTCTTGTATGAACGAGAGGGTAAAGGACAGGAAGGGCAGAGTAGAGGCTCGAGAGCTCTTCTTATCGGAGACTCTAACGATCGTCAAATATTTGAATTTGAGCATCCGTGAATAATTGATTGACAGACGCTAATTCGAATTTCAATATCTGCATACATAAACGCAGACCAGTGCACATGCATGACGTCTCTTCCATGATCGGAAAGACAAGCTTGAAAGGACAAACAAAGGAAGCTTATTAGTATTAAGAGATTAACGAGTCGAGTCTTATTTTGGTGGGATGTCTCTCCACTGAAGCAGCATCACTCAGGATCAATGACCGTTTCTGCAAGAGAAAAGTGAACCTCTCTCTCTTCCCTGGTGATATTTGACATGTCTATCAAGACGATGTCGTCGGGAGATTCGCTTTCATATTCTCCACCGCCTACTGGTACTGATCGATCAGCTTTTCCGCACAGTTGGACTCCACCGAGTCTTCGATGATGGGACTGAAGCATGCCGATATAATTAGATATAGCAGGGGGGTTTCTTTCTTCCACTTTTATAGGGGGTCAGAGGTGGCACTTTAACAACGTTCACAAATGAAAATTGTACCGAAGGTTCCATCTCAATGTTTATTGGCTTTATACCTAAAATGAAGAAGACGATTTCACCAATATGACGTCAGTCACACACTTTATAGATTTTGTTTTCATCATTTTCCATATTTAAAAAAAAAAACAAACAAGTTAAAGATGTTTAAATTAATTACCATTCAGTATTTGTTATTTTTGAACAAGTCTGGTTTAATAAATGTAACGAGATGCTTTAATATTGCACTATTTTTAAAGAGGACTTAGAAAATTAATTGGCCATTTGTTTAAAAGATGACACTGCTTTGAGAGCCTGTTTCAAGTCTAACTGGTGTCTCATTAGATATCAGGTGGTCTCTGGATAGCCATCAGCAATACTTTTGATATTTTTAATTATAATAGTAATAGCTATTCTAAAAATAATGAAACTTTTTATTAAACAAGGATGTAAATAAATTGATAATAAATAAAAGTAATAGAATTTTACATTTATTTTAATGTTTTAATTTTAAATGCAAATAAGATTAGATACCTTTCCTTTTCAATCATAATTCAAATCGTTGGTAGCATTTCTTGAGATTAATTTGTTTGTTTGGCATGCTTCCCACGATGGCGCTGCAAGCGTTGATTATTGTCAGATTTTAAAAAAAAATTAGAATTTCCCATAATTCCCATAAATGACGATTATAATGGCAGAAACAATCTTATAATATTTAACCTGATGACAGTTTTGTGATAAAGGTTTTTTCGCCATATTTTACATCTTTGTGATTGCAAAGATAACTGTGAGAGTTGGGAAATATTGGAGATTTCTCTCTGACATATCTCATATTTATCATATGACAGATTTGGACAGGAGAATTTAATAACCATCTCCAGTTCAGCTGTTTGTAGTCAGATGTCTAGCCAAGGGAATCGTATATGAGTAAAACTAGGAGACTGCGCTTTTTTGATTTTACTTCTCCAACACGAAAATCGAGAACTGATGGAAAATATACACAATTTTATTCTTTTCTTTGACAGCTCCTTGATTTGACCTTTTTAATAATTTGTGTGTGGGAGATTTGAGTAATATCCCACATTTCGCTTTCAATCACAAACCAACAAACACAAATTGATCTGTAGCTGGCAGTTTTCTGATTCTCCTTTAAAAATTAAAAGAGAATCAGAAAAACGGTAGGTGTAATTCTCTGGAGCAACGTATTATTATGTACATTTGGAAATTGTACGTTTTGGTCTCGAATTCCAACTACTCCCGCCCCTGATGCTTTTATTATGCTACACCTGATGCTTTTATTATGCAACTTTCTTACGTGTTTTCTAAGGCTTTTATCAAGATTAAAATGAGATTAAATCAGCAAATAAGATTAAGTTTCCAATTTTGTAAAGTGCGCCATATTTCATGGGGAATGTACAATTTCTTAAACGTTGTGGGTTATCAATGGAACTGTGAGTTCTCCCAGCGCGTGCCATAATCACTTGAAAGCTTTTTTTTAGTATAAAAGCCCCCCCCCCCCTCTGTTATTTTATACGTTGATAGAGATGCACATTTTGATCTATCACTGTCTTCTTCTTCCCAAGTGTGGATCTACCTGCACGAGCTGCTTCTGAAATTCAAATTTCTGGTTAAGACTTCCACACTGGAGTGGACTGACAATCCATCTACTCAAACATCTTTAACGTTGGGTAGGGGCAATACACGAACTCAATTTAAATGATTTAATTCCAGACACATGCTTATATTTTCTTAAACCTAAAACAGTTTGCGGAACCGTTGTATGTATGACGGTTCCGAGAACTGTTTTAGGAACTGCTTTAATTTAGACCAAATCTACACTCCTGCCTAAAAGTTTGGAATCACGTTTCGTTTTTCTTAATTTACAAAGTTTTTATTAATATAGGACAAACTTGTTTAGTAGTTTCCATTATTCAAAAAAAAATAAATAAATAATATTTAAGAAATTCTGATAATATTCCAGAAAGGTGTAGAAGATGCCTGAATGTGGAAGAGTTCAATAGGAACAGAGAAACTCTTGTGTCTACATCCACTGTAAAACTTCGCATTAAACAAGCTGGGCTTCATGGTCGTGGAGTGGTCCAAAATCGAAAGAAACGGCTGACTTGGGCTACGAGCCATCAACATTGGACAATTGAAGAGTGGAATAGCGTAATGTGGACGGATGAATCCAACTTTGAATTTTTTGAATCCAAGAGTTTACATGAGACCATTGACTGAAATAAAGCATGGTGGTGGTTCCATCATGATCTAAGGTTGCTTCTGTTTTTCTGGAGTAAGTAACATCGTCAAAATTGAAGGAATTTTTAGAAAAGAAGGCTATAAAACATTCTTGAACATAATGCATCCTGTGGACTTCGACTTTGTGGAAGAAATTTTATATTATAACAAGACATTGATCCGAACCACAGCTCTAAGCTGCTCAGGAACTTTCTAGAACACTAAACAGGAAGGGGTACTGCAAATTATTGTGGCCACTCCAATCGCTTGACCATATAGGTAACAGGCTATTAACATTTGATTGATTCAAAAATATTAAAGATTAACCAAACATGCTGCCTTTTCTGATGAGTCCTTCGTTTAATAGTCTGATCAAGAGCCTAGCGCGAATATTCCCCATATCTCTTTGTAAGAATTTTTAGAAAATTCCCACACAGGAGTCCATAATACAACAAGCAAGCTGTAGGAAAGAATTCATCTGGCAAGACAAGGCAACATATTTCACCCTGCTTCTACATGCCTGTTAACTTACACTAAAATCATAATTCTCTCCAAGTGTTCCCATTCATTACTCCTCCTCCCCCCCTCTGATATAATTACTTCCCTCGTGATAAATTCATCTCTCTCACGCAAGCTGTTATATATTTGCCACAGAAACTTCCATCGTGGCCTGGTTTTTCAGTATATTGTATCTTGCAGTTATTAATAATCCGATGACACAAAAAATACTTGCAACAGTGTAGATAATGAATAGTCTTTTAAAGATATGCAATGAGAGTGGTAACTGCTTGTAGCTAAGGAGGCTCCTATTGACGTCCAAACACAAGAAAAATAATGGCACGTAATCAATCATCTTTAATTCCAGCGAATAAACGGTTGGCTCGATTGTTTTCATTTATAACAATAGCAGACACTTTGAACATATTGTTAATGACTTTGAGGCCCTCAACATGAGGTCCTTTTTTTGATCTGTGGTTCCTGTGTTTATTAATGTGAAAAGTGGCCAAACATGATGTCGATAAACAGAGCATTTTAGTTGCAGATGTGGGCGAGATTGATTCACAGTTGGGGCGTAGAACAATATACAATTGTCTGTTAATTTTATTGTCTCTATTGAACTCTTAAAAGAGGATGCAGATGGACTGATGGAATCTCTCCAGAGACGTATTACTAATGCTATATTGGCCCATTACGAGTTAATTTTAGAAAAACATCCACGGAAATTAGCTATTCAAAAATGGGTCCATCGGTTCTTCTGGAAGCTATTAAAGATTCAGGAAGGCTCTATCTCTATGAATAAAGAATTAATGAGTTCTTTTTGAGCTCGTTTGAAACTTAATACGCAGCAAATTGAGTTTGTCTTCCATAGTTCGGTGGGATGGCATAGAAATTCGTTATTAACCAGACTCTTTCTGCTCTTTATGAGAAGGGGGGACAAGTTATTCGATAGCATGTTAATATGATGGTTGTAATCAAAATGCTAATTCTAACTCTGTGTCTTCGTGTTTCATTCTGACACGAATGGTTTGCAATAATAAACCAGTTAGGTATAATGTTGCAGTAATGACCCCAGCGTCCGGCTTTGCCCATCAGTCCTTTGTAATCATTGGAAGCAGCTCATGTTCTCAGTTATTATCTTCGGTTTACTCCCCAATGTCAGAAAGATGCTCAGAGTAGAAGCACATGGTGATGAGTGTTCTCGTGTTACAGGACATTATGCTGGAAAGCGATGATCTTCGTTGCATCGTATTATTAGGGTGAATCCGCTATTGAGTCATTTATTGTGACTTTTCTTCGATTTCGTCATGTATCTTAAGTAAACGAAGAATAGGCTATAGAAATTTCATTTCTAGGTGACAGCACTTGGGCTTGTGCTCTTTAGAAGCGACTACAACTGTCCACGTAGTCTACATAAAGTAACTAATGGATAACGCAACCCATTAGGCGAATTCGAATTCATCACCCATTAGAAAATATACTTACAGCGAAGGATTTCCTGTTTTACCTTCTTTTTCTTTAATGAAGATCTTCTTCAACCTCTATAGAAATATTTATAGATAAAATGGCGCTTAATTCCAATATCATCAAGGTACAATGCCAGCTTACTTGAATTTCAAGCTACGAAAAAAGAAATTTGTCTTGGTCCGATTTTAAAGAAATTTTAGAGATTTAAAAGAGAATTTTTTGAAAATCTGCCCACTAGGAGTTTAGTTATCACTTGCGGACGGACAGACGGACTTGTTGGAGACAATAGACTTTTTACATATATATACTAACTGGCCTAAAAATTAATTAATTAAATGATGGTTAATATCATAAAGATCGATATATCTCTGTTGATGAAAAATTGCAAAGTGGGATGGTGGGCAAACATGCACTACCCTTACAAATTATTAGACGTCCACGCGCTTCCAGTGGGGTAATGTGCTACTTATTAGTACCAAATAAATAAAAATTATTTGGGATAACCTGAGCAGCTGTGAATGTCCTGTTCGGGGAAAAGTTCTTTCATACATCCAATAAATCATCCTAACAAAAGCAATTTGCCAGACTCAATGCACTTTTCGATTTAAATCTTTATCAAACAACATCTTCAAGATAAAATATAACTTGGTGATTGATTTAAAATGCAAAGCAGTTAATGGTTTTGTCTTGATGAATTCTACATCGACTGCAATGAATAATGATGGTTGTATCTAATATTCATAAATTACTTTGCTCATAACAATTAGCGATATTGCATCAGGTACACCACTTATATTGACGACTGCGCACATTTGGATTAATCCACGTTCTCGACCCTCTGCATTAATTACAACTGACATATCTGTGCAATCACCATAATGGCTCCATCTGTCTATCTCTCCAGCTGCCTATCTCTTCTCAATTGCGGTGAGAGTCAGTGGTATTTCGTACCATCCATCTCTTAACCCGATGTTTTTCTATTGCGATGTGTACAGCGTATTGTAAATTATGTACTCATTAGAAAAGACGGTAAATTCAAGTTAATAATAAGATTTATTAACTTGCAGTTCGAATAATAAAGCAATGAGGGAACCTGGCTTAACTCAAGAGATTTCTTTCTATCTAAAGACATCCGGTATGTCTCTATGGAAACAGCTGACGTTGGCAAGAAGTCAACCCGATCTTGGTATTTTGTTTTCCTGTTGATGGCCATTTCTGAGCGCCCATGCGCCTTTATTGTCTTAGATCTCCAAGAAGAAACGTCTATTAGAACTGGAAAACATCTTTTCGCATGCTGTACATTCTTGTGGGCCTACCAATATTTTCCTTTATGATTTATGTGACGTCCACCCCTGTAAAGAATGTTACAGCACACGAAGAGACCTCCAGGCGCTGCTGATGAGAATCCACATCTATTGCCACGCTTTGAATTGCGAATTATAAATCCTACCATGCACTGTTGACGTGTAAATAATTTGTTTACACGCATCTAAATAAATATATAAACAGCTGAAACAACCATTTTCTTTAAACTCCAACGTCCACATACTCCACTGATGCATTGTTCTTAATAATTGATTCGTCTCGAGATAAATGCACGATTTGAAACTATTTATGAGAACCAGATTCATTAATTAAAACCAATAATCTTCGCACAAATCGAAATAATTGATTGCCAAACTCTCCTTTGCAGCAAGGAGCATTAGATAACTGCTTTCTCTGAGAGTGTTCATCCGCCTATTGGGGTTTTGGCTAAGCAATAAATGGACGTTTCTCTCGATCCATCTTTCGATGTAAATATTTGATCAGCTAACTTTAATTTGTAAGACGAAAGAGGTGAAGTTAAGCAAGCATGGGGCGTGCAAGATTTGGATCAATATCTTGCCATAAACAAGTTATCTGTGAGTCTCCTAGAGGAAATAGGCTATACTTAGCTGCCTAATCAATAATCATAAAAAATTGACGCTTCTCCTTATTTTGTTTGTGTCTGGGCCACATAATAAATATAGTCTGCAATAATATTTGGAAAATTCACGTTTGAAAAATGAATAATTGAATAAATTTATTCCTCAGAGGCATTGCACAAAATTTCCAAACTTTTCCTATAGAGGGCACTATCTCAAATTTAGTCATGGATGTTGGACCAAGAAAGATCCATTTCCCACCAAAATATGCGGTGGGAGTTGAAGAATCTGGATTCAGTAGTCATGTGCTTTTATGAAAGGTACTTATTTTTGCAAAAGATTTGACTGGACCGTGGAACAGTCGAGAAAGATGTGGTTGGATGAGTCTCGCTTTAAACCTGTTTTTTGGGGCCAATGGTACGGTGAAAGTTTGGCGTGAACCTAATGAAGAAGTGCGTCTAGACTGTTTCGTATCCACCACTCTAGCGGCTGGAGGTGATATCACGGTATGACATACGTTCTGTTGGTGGGCCACTTTTAAGTCATTCTTGACTAGAAAGTGACATCAGGTCATTCTTGCAAGACGGCAAGGTTCTTCAGATCTCAGTCCAATTGAGAATGTCTGGGACAAGTTGGAAAGGGCAGTTTCCTCTATCAACCATAATACAGCAACTGACAAATATCCTGATGGAAGAATGGTCAAATATGGAGCTGGACTCCCCCAGACATCTAATGAAATCCATGTACGGGTTGTAATTCCAGAGGCGGTGGACCCACTAGATATTAAATAAAGACTTCTACTTTTTTTTTTGCCCAGCGAGTGTAGTTCCTTGTGCTCGCTGATCACTGAATTCTGACCACCCCATCCGTAATGGACTATGCCACACAGATCGCAGTATAAAAAGCCGAGCAGCTTCCTACGCTAGAGCAATGGTAATTTGCATCTGGTCGTGCATGGTGTTAGGTAGGTGGCCATAATTCAGTGATCACTCAGTGTATATGAAACCAAGCCTTATCGGTGAAAAAAATCATTCCAATATGTCCGACTTTAGCGAGTCTTTGCAGTAGACTAATCAGATTTATACGGTAAGCTTCATTTTTAACTTTCTTGGAAAGTTTTCTAAGATAAATTAGATGGTACTACGAGTTTTCTCGAGAATTTTTCAAGACATTAAGCCTATCGCTACCACAACGATCATTCAAATTTCCCGTTTATAAATTTCTTTTTCTACTTCCAAACTCTTCTTTCTTGCTGGTTTTTACTTGTGAAATTCATGCTTAAACTGCTTCTTCGTGACTGAACAGGATGTTGATTTAAAATAGCTCTTCTGTTCTAACGTTAATGCCATTGCAAACATCTGTACACACCTACAGTGACGCACAAAAAAAACTGCATCACTTGTGAATTTTGCAAATATTGTGTTTTGCGCTGCATTTTGGGTTGCAGAAATGTTCGAAATGCATTTATTAGATGGGATATATATCTCTGTGAGTGAAATCCAATAAAAGACTCCACCTGATATACCTAATTGCCATAAATATCTACCCAAAGGGTAAAATGCATAATTAATGGAAATATGAGAAATCATGACAACCAAACATATTTTATTGCAGTTATGTGTACAAACTGAAATAAAAGTTAACGTATTATGTACTATAAATCAGCCAAACAAGTCCTCAATATTCTGTTGTTCCTCGTCGAGCTTCAATTACAGCCTTGCAACGATCTGGCATAGAGTTAAGCAACTTCTGGATATACAGTTGCCCAATTTCGTGGTACCACGCCTTTACAATGCTCTCCTGCAGCTGAATCTTACTTGTTGGCTTCTTCTGAGCAATTTTAGACGACATCATGTACCAGCAATTTTCAATAGGGTTCAAACCTAGACTGTTGCCGGGCCAGTCCAGCACTAATGCCAGCATTTCTGAGGTATAACTGCACCTTAAGGGAGAAAAGCGAGGGAAAATATTGGTGTAAGTATGTTTTAAGCCTTGTGACACAAGAAGACAAACTCATCATTAAATCTAAATAGCATAAAACTTACCAATTTTGCTGTGTGGCATGGTGCTGAGTCCTGTTGAAAAATGCAGTTTTGGACGTCTGTGTGGTGATCCCTAATAACGGGTTTCAGGCACTCCTCCAAGATAGCAGTGTAGGTTTCTGCATTCCCCGTTCCATTAATAAACTTAATTCGCCCCACCCCTTTGCTTGTTATGCATCCCCAGACCATCTGACCGACGGAGATTTTACAGTCGGTGTTATGCAGTCAGGATAGTATGCCTCCGATTTTCGTCTTCTGACATATCGCTTCCCATCCGAGCCATGCAGGTTGAATTTCAATTCGTCAGAAAAGATGATGGTGTCCCATTGCTCATTTGCCCATGAAATATGCGTTTTAGCCCAAGCAAGTCTCTTCTTCCTCATTTGTTGGGTCAACAAAGGCTTCTTCTTGGGCTGATAGGCATGCAGATCACCCACATTCCGAAAGCCGTCTTTGGATAGTTCGTGCACTTGTTTCAACACCAGAGTCCATCTCAAAGTTCAGTTTTAGATCAGGAGTACTAGTATGGCGATTACAAAGGTATAGCCCTTTCAAATATCGATCTTGGGAAGGCGTAGTCACTCTCTTACGGCCTGATCCGGGTCTTCTTTTCGCACCACGCTTTAATTTCAGCACCCGGAATACTCATGACTGGTGGCAGCCTATTTTATCAGCAATAGCACGCGTAGAAAGCCCCTCCTGGGACAGAGCAACAGCTACACTTTTTTTATCTTGGTGTCAACTAAACATATAATGAGCGTGTATACCCTTCCAACGTCGCATTTATAGAAACGGCTGATGCAATACCTTGCAATTACTGTCTGATGCAATAGAAGCGTTACCTTTGCTTTGCGACAAACAAAATGACTGTAATCAAACAATATCTTATACGTTTCGCTACAAATGTTACTTTTTTTAAGGTGATGCAGTTTTTTTGTCCGCTACTGTATATGTAAGTAAGCTACTTGCATCGCCATCCAGCCTTTAATGGATGTAAACTGCATATCGGATTTCACATTTTTATGTCTGTTTGAATATTTAAATTGGGTTGAATAAATGTTTCGATGTTAATTTTGTCGAATTATGCGTTCATAGTCCTTTGTGACATGAATCGTTGTACTATTGGAAGGTTTACATTGTCCAGTACACCACTTCCCAACTTTATAGTTAAAACAACACATTACATATCGTGGAAGCACTTGCAGATTTTTCTTTGGCCACTTGAATCTTCAAACAGATTCTGCAGAGGTAACCAGCCATCTCTGGGCACATCGGCTCTCTGATGATTTCTTGGTCTTCATTGTCACTTGTGGACTTCTAATTTCTTCTAAATGAAAATGGTTGCGATAAATCCCGGCTCCTTTCAGTTGAAACACCCTGTATATAGAGGAGGTCATATAAACTCACTAGCCAAAAAATTAGAAACAGCTTGAAATTGGGGTTAACAGATAATTAAACGTAAGGTATGCAAATGACATTGTCACGTGTTTTGAGCACACGTTTCTTGGTACTAAAGAAGTACTGTATGCTAAGATCTTATCTTAATTGTCATCATCTGAATCTTCTGTGGATTTTTCCTTCTCGAAATACTCTCCCTTGAACCTTACACACTTTCACCACCCACGCATTAAATGCTTCTTACAAGCCATTTTTGGAAATACTGTGAAGTGTTTGCCTTTCAGAGCTTTCTTTAGACGTGGAAACGGGAAGAAGTCACACGAGGCAAAGTCCGGTGAATAAGGGGGATGTGAAAGAACCTCGGCAGCTAAGGCAGTGATCGCTACTTGCGCTATAAGGGACCTGGCATTGTCTTGATGGATGATGATCTTTATGTCCGGCACCATGCTTGCTTCAAATTTTAGAAATAAAATCATACAAACGTAACTTTAGAAAAATAAATAAAATATTTTATAATTAGTAAAATAAATAAATTTTAAGAGTTACAAGAATACATTGTGGTCTATTTTATGTAAAATTCCTCCTTGTGTATTTTTTTGGTTGAGGAAGATGATTTTAAGAAAGAGAGAATGCGATAAATATTCAAATGACTCGCAGCATGCCAGAGTTTGTTTACTTTTGCACGAGCAAACAGTTCACCCAAAGAGCAGTGTTGCCAGCAGAGTCATTTATTAGCCTTCAGATTTCGCATACAAACAACCGTTAATGATTACTCTTTTGCGCCCGGCCCTATCCAGCGGTCTTCTAATCGCTTTGATTAAACATTTTCTTTTGTTAAACACTGTCTGCTATCATGATGAATACGCCAGTAGCTGTGTTTGCATAGTAAACAGGAGCAAAAAAGAAAAGAAAAAAAAAGGGAAAAAATCGCAATCTCTGCATCGAGAGCAATTTATCACGTGGTCTGTGTGACATTTCTTACGAAATGTAATTAAAATATTAAGTTTTTCTTCAGTCCTTTTTTTGTTATCAAACATAACCCAGCAAGCAGCAACAAAACCCCATGCATACATTATGAGTGCAGAATTAGTTTCCCCCTTTTTTTTCCTTTTTTTTTTTGTTATTGGCTCTTTCATCGGGTTTCTAATTAAGGCTCACTTCATTCAGTCTATCTGTGTCATGCCCAGGCCTTCTAGAAAAACCAATCAACTAATATAATGAAGTAAAACTCGTGTTTGTTGTTAATTAAACAGAATGTTTCGTTGGAAAATTTGTTTGGAGGTTTCTTACAAATGTTTTGGTTGGTGAAAAGCCACGAGTTTATTAAAAATAGTCTTTTTAATTCGTTTATTTTGATAGCTGAATTATCTACTGTTTTTAATGTACCACAGGTTCGACTCCAGTCATCTTATGTTTTTTTTTTAAATACTGGGGATTTAAAAAGGAGGATTATTTGAAAAATTTTTCGCTCGAGTATGAAGAGTTTATTAGAGGAGTCTAGTAACATGCAACTTTTCAGCGTAGTCTCCTGTGGAGTGAATGCGCTTTTGCCATCGATGTTGCAATGCATTGATTCCAGCTGTGAAGAACGTTTCCTCTTGGGTTCCAAGAATGCGTCCATGGCAGCAATGACATCACTATCGGGGAAAAATTGATGCCAGCTCCCATTTCACGTATTCATTCACTACAAAATTTTGTCCGGTTCTTCCTTGAATTTATTTAAGCTGTCAACTTCCACAAGGACAGATGGAAGTTTGTTCCAGCAATCAACTACCTGCTGGCTAAAGGCAAATTTTCCGCACATCTATTCTACAACTGTCTTTCAACAATTTCAATTTATGTCCCCTCAAGTGCGTAATCTGAGCAAGAGGAAGAATCACATCACCATTGAGCCTGCTCAATCCATTTAAGACTTTATACACCTCAGTCAGATCGCCTCACAGATGCCTAGTCTCCAGACGCTGCAATTTGCAGAAATTAAGCCTTTCTTCTTAAGAGTACCCCTTTGTTCCCCTCACCAGTCTTGTTGCCCTTCTCTGTACTCGTTCCAGCAGCTCTACATCCTTCCTAAAATGAGGCCTCCAGACCTGTATGCAGTACTCAAGGTGTGGCCTGACCATTGCCTTATAGAAAGGGATAATCACCTCCCTATCCCTGCTAGTTTGTTAGTTTGTTATTTGGTTTTTAGGAGCATTAGCAACTAAGGCCATATTGCTCCGGGATATGCGGTGGTCATTTCCTGACCTTTCCGCATCCTCCGTATTTGGTGGTGATGGGCTCGAACCCCCGTCTAATCAAGAAGCGTGTGCTACGCACTGCTGCTCCTTCCCACCTGGCTACGGAGGCGCCCGTCCCTGCTAGAAAAATTCCTGTATATCATTTACAAAACCCCATGAGCTGTATTACCAGCCCCTCTTTTCTTTTTCTTTTTCTACCACTCTGAGTAGTACCACACAGTTGGTACGTTACTCTGGGGTAGTGCTACCCATATACAACACATGGACGTACTTTGAATTTATCAACGTTAAACCATTTTTCATCCCATCTGCCTCTCTTTTCTAGACCGTGTTGCAGTCGGATACTGTCATTAGCCGTCCTGCAATCCACTGTGCCATCTGCCAAGTTGGACATTAAGTATGATAAACTTTCATCAAGAAAGTGGACATGGAAGAGCCCAAATGGATTAACATCTAATGAAATCGACTTCATCCTCACTAACAGAAGATATATCGTGAATGATGTTACCGTCCTGAGTAAGGTAAATGTTGGAAGTGATCACAGAATGGTAAGATGTACACTTGATATAGAGGTAAGTAAGGAAAAAACTGACTCGAGTAAATAATAGAAAGGTCTTTGAGATAACAGAAGAGGGAGAAAAAGCAGTATGTACTGGAACTTAAGAACAAGTTTGAGCTTCTGCAGACTGCTCAGAACCAAGGTATCGACAAGGAATATTACAACTTTCTGAAAGTGATAAAGCCCAAGAAACCTATAGGGAAAAAGAAATCCAAAGAAGAAAAAATTAGTCAAGAAACACTTATTATGATGAATCGAAGGTGACAAATGAAGAGCAAGATAAACACTGACAAGGAGAAAACTGAGCATACTGAGTTATGCAAAGCCATTAGAAAGAGACTCAGAGAGGACATAAGAAGATTTAATACAAGAAAAGTAGAACAAGCATTAAGGGAAAACAAAGGATTTAAATCAGCAGCCATGAGCAGTAATACAGAAAGACAAATGATACTGAAACTGAAGAATAGCGATGGCGTACTTATAAACAGCAGAGAAGGCATAATTCAAATAGCAGAAGACTACTATAGAGAATTATACAAGGAGCGAGGGAATGATACCAGCAGTGGGGAAGATGGATTGCAAAGTAGCAACACATACGACATACCTGATATTCTTCCTGATGAGGTAGAACATGCATTGAAGAAAATGAAGAATCGGAAAGCCCAGGGGGAAGATGAAGTTACTGTAGAATTGTTAAAATTGGGAGGAAGAGACATAACACAAAAACTGGCAAGGCTCTTCACAAAGTGCATTAGAAAAGGTGTGACGCCTAAGCAGTGGAATAATGCAATCATTGTTTTTCTGCATGAGAAAGGAGATAAATCAGAAATTGGAAATTATAGACCAATTAGCTTGTTATCCCATATCTACAAGTTGTTCACAAGGGTCATTACTAACAGATTAGAAAGAATACTTGATGAGAATCAACCGAAAGAGCAAGCTGGCTTTAGGACAGGATTCTCAACTATGGATCACCTTCACGTAATATCACAGCTAATGGAGAAAGCAAATGAATATAAAACACCATTATGCCTGGCATTTGTGGATTATGAAAAGGCATTTGACTCCATACAGCATAAGGCAATGTTTCGGGCACTGGAAAGACAAGACATTGATACCCCATATATTATGATTTTGAAGAAAATATACGAGAGTGCTACCTCCTTTATTAGACTAGACAAAGACAGTAGCAAATTTAAAATCGAGAAAGGAGTTCGACAAGGAGACACAATATCTCCGAAGCTGTTTACTGCTGCCCTTGAGGAAGCTTTCAGAAGATTAGACTGGTCGCAGAAAGGAGTCAATGTGAACGGAGAGTACCTAAACCATTTACGATTTGCAGATGACATTGTGGTAATAAGCCACGATCCCAAAGAATTAGAGGAAAATCTTAATCAGTTATGCACAGTTAGTAAGGATTTTGGACTAAAGAAGAATATGGCTAAAAGAAAAGTAATGATGAACAAGTATGCCACAGAAAGGAATATAATCATTGAAGGAGCAGTAATTGAAAAATCCATAGCAGCAACTTGCCCTTAATGCCAAACTTCTTCAATTGGTGAAACAGTCCTTTAAGTGAACATTTTCAAAAGCTTTCTGAAATCCAAGTGTATGATATCAAAATTATTTTTTGCATCCAGTTCCTTTGTGACCACATCATGGTATCCAATCAAATTTGTCAGACAAGACTTTCTCTTAACAAACTCATGGTGTGTCTGAAGTATAATTGCAGCCATATCTAGATGATCCTGTATTTCTTCTTTATCCAATGACTTCATTGTTTTCCTCAGAACAGAAGTTAAACTAACAGGTCTGTAATTACTCGTGTCGCCCCTTGATCCCCCTTTGTGAATTGGGAATACATTTGCACATCTCCAGTCCGTGGGTTCTTCCCTTGAGTCCAAGGAAGCTTTCATAATTATGGCTATGGATTTGCTTACTTCCTTTGCTGCCTCCTTTAATATAACTGGATAGATCCCATCCACCCCAGGTGCCTTCGTTATGTTTAACTTCAACAATTTCTCCTGCTCTTTCCTCTCAGTTATTACAAAATCATTCAGCTCCCTGTTACAGTTTGATAAACTTCCGGCATCCCCCCTCCCTAAAGAATTCCTCATGTGTGAATGTAGATGTTCATTCAGTTTGTCAGAAACCTGAGCAAGATCATCAACAGACGAACAACCAATATCTATCGGACCAATTTGATTCCTTTCCTTCCCTTTCTAGAGTTTATATAAGAAGCCTTTGCTGTTTTTTTTTTTGCTTCCTTTGGCAAAGATTTCAAGTAATCTGCCTCGTCTTGCCTGATCTCCTTTGTCACTTGTTTAGTGACTAGTTGCTTTGATTACAGACTAATTTAGAATAGAATCACCAACAATAAGTTGCTCCTGTGGGACCAAGATATCCTGCCTTGAGAGTTGCTGGATAATCAATTGCAAGCTGTGAAGGTGATGTGGGCAGCTGAGAGCTTGATGGGCCCCTAATTAACTAGTGACCTCAAATATGGGAAATCATCGAAGATTTCTAAGTCACACTTCATGCAGTGCAGTCAGGCAATGACAAACTTGTGAACAGCTCATTGTTCTGATGGAACAAGACTCCTTTTCTGAGTTTTCTTCGGAATTTTTCTTTGATGTTTCACGCAAACACCTCACAAGGTCTGTGTAATGCTTCTTTGGCTGTCTGGCCTTTTTGCAGGTAAAACTAATGTCATCACCTTGCCAGCAGAAGAAATCGACTTGGCTTTCTTTGTAGGGAAGCGAGAAGAGCTATCTTTCCACACGTCGGACCACCTTTGTCTCTGGCTGAGAGCGATGGATCCACAGTTCATCAATGGTCTCAAATTTTACAAGGAAATTTGCTGGATCTATTTGAAAACGTTGCAAATGTTTATTTTATTTGACAACCCTTTTTTTTATCTGCTGCAGACAACTTTGGGGCCCATCATGCTGACATCTTTTTCGTAATGAGAATCTACATTATTATGTGGTACAGACAAGATGCCCAAGACGCTGGCATCTTGGGCATCTTCCACAGCGTGGGCCATCTTCCAGGCTCTCGCCCCTCGTTTAAATTCTGCTGCCCATTTCTTAACCATGGAATAAGAAAGGAATCTCCTCCAACGTTGTAACCATATCCCATGATCTGCCTTTGGAGTTAATCTCTTTTTTATTCCCAAATATTGAATAACTGTAATGACCCTTTTTGTCCATCTTTCCTCATTTCACAACTTTGACGACTTCTGGATTTGTAATTAAAAAACACCCTTTCATACTCAGGCCACGAACCTTTCAACGTCCCTCTCGTATTTTCTTTTATTTTGCTTTTAGCAAACAACTGAGATTTCTCCAGTCTCAGTTTATTACAAAGAGTAGTCTAACATGATATACGAGATGTGCCGAATACAAAAGTACATTTACTTTTGTCGTGTTGTGGACACATTATTCATAAACACAAGAGCTGGTACTCCCGGACAATTTCAATTTCATTTGGGACCACCATCGCAGCTACCTGACACGTTAAGGACAACTGACACATACAACACCCGGCTGTCACTCTAAAAGACATTACGAAAATGAGATTTCTCTTATTCGGCTTGCAGAAAATTAAATAAAATAACAAAGCGGATAGAATGATGGCCATTTATCAAAATACGCATTAATATTTGGACAGTATTCAATCCCCACGAAAATGGAGATTGAATATTTTTAATCATTGGAAAGTAGATTGTTTTTTGCGGAGCCTATGTTTTTCCACTGGATATTTTAATTAGCCGACAGCTTATGGGCCATCCGGGACTTTGGAGTTCCCTTTGGGATCTTCGAAAAGTGAAAATCGATCCATTCAAAATCGTTGTTTCCTCGCGATTACAATAATGACGGAAGGAAGGATGCTTTTCCAGGTAACATCTGTGGCTAACGTGTAGTCCACTCTAAAGAAATCTCAATTAGTTTGGTTAGACCGGTGGAAATTTAATTACTGTCCAATTCTCTTCTACGATCTTGACTTTAATTCTCGCCGTACCATTTGCTGAGTACAATCTGATAATCTTCGCTGCCTAAACAAAGCTCAGAGTTCTATGAATATGCAGCACGCTCCACTAACGTCCTTTTGCAATGAGACCTTGAGAGTTACGACTCGTATTCGGTCGTAGTTAATTAAAGAAAATCGATGTTCAACACTGTTACTTAGTGCATGAATGTACTCGCGAGTTTGAGTTTCCCCCCGTGCATTGGAAGCGTTTATCCATCTGTGGAGTAAAACGTGCTTTTGCTTTCGATTTTGACAAACTGATTTCTATCTAGAAAGTTTTGGAAAAGATGTTTTTATGGCCAGGAATGACATTGCAACTTTAAAGCGATTCGCAATTTCACAAACTTGCTAAAGCAAAATGAAATGTATTTTCAAGAGTAAAGAGAGCGCTTACGATTAAGATTAAATATAATTAATTTATATTATACATTATTCCTACTTTAAATCGTATATACAAGCCCATTGGACCTCATTGGATAGCTATGGAATGAATTGTATCATAACCAGTTGACCCATTGGACCATGGAATGGATTGAGATCAATCCTCTGTGCTGGCCACTGCAATGTTCCAATGTTATTATCTTCGATGCTCTTGCTTTATGGAATGAAGCGATGTCGTGTTGGAAAGTGTAAGGACCATTTTCGTGAAACTGCAAAAATGCTAGGCATGCACAGTTGTCCATGACATCAAAGTAGTATGCAACATTAATGGTTTTATTCGCTGCTACTAGTGAGTCTAGTCCATATTCCAAGAAACATTGCCAAGACCATTACACCTCTTCATCCCAATTTCGCAGTTCGAAGAATGTTATGTTCTGTCAAAGGTAACTCAATATATCAGGCTCAATATTCATAACACCATTTATGTTACAGTTTGCTTATAGTATTTTTAGAATTCGAGAAACCATGCGATCCTCACCTAACTACAAATTGAAATTAATCGGTGTTAGGCGTCGATCGCATAGTTTTCTTCCGAAAATTCGGATTTTTCATCCCTCAAAATTATTAAACCATCCGTAGAACACAAGCAATTTACAGACTACGCTGAGTGATTACTTCGTAGGGACCTGCAGTCATGTTGCATGCAAGGCCCTCCAGATCGCAAGAATGGTTTGACTGTTGCTTGTCCATACACCTCAATTACCATCCGAAAATATCCCACAGATGTTCAATTAGATTGAAGTTAAGCGAAAAGGGCCAGAAATGTTAGTGGTGTAGGTTTGTGTGAGAAGTGTGCATGTTCTGTTGTTGTGTTCTGCCCACTTTGCTACTCAGAAGCATCAGTCGCTTGGAGAGATGATTCTGGGTACTCGTCCACACCATGGGAAGGTAGGCTAGTCCCAGTAGAGCACGTACCGTCTCAAAAGAGACTCTGAGCCACCTAGTTGTTGCCAGAAGGTGGGCCAGGATCCTCTGGGGTACAGCTGCCGGTAGACGTTACCAGTAAAACGTTGGTCTATACACACCAGGGGCCCTAGTTCTTGCCAGAAAAACGTGTCCTATATTAAGCAACCACCGCCACCTGCCTGGACAGAGGGCACCATGCACGATGAGTCCAAGGACTCGTGTTGCTTGCGCCATATCCATAACCGTAGGTGTGTTTCACCAGGTATTTGGGCTTATCCAACCAGCAAACTCGTTTCCAGTCCTCCCGTGTCCAACCAGAGTGTTGTGACACGACAGTATTCAAAGAGAGTGTCTCTAGAGTCGACTGCTGTTGAATCCCATACGTCTGAGTGTGTGGTCCTTAAATTTGGGATATTGTTCTTGCATTTTCCTTATTGTATTGTGATGTCAACTGTCGCACAGTGACGTGTCGTTGAATATCCACTTTGATTAACCCATTACAGGTCTTTCGGCGGGAGGTGGTTTGACCCTTTCGACACCATTCTTTGTACACCTTAACCACAGTGGGCCGTGAGCAACCGACAAGACCTCCCGTTTTCGATATAGAAGCGCGAGTTCCACAATCATGCTCCCTTTGAAACTCCATGATATCTTTACTACGTCCCATAACTGCTTCTTTATCACTTTGAGGCATAGTCCATTACGGATGGGGGGTTCATAATTCATTGAACACTGAGTGTATATATTTTAAATTGTCGTAGAACTTTTTTGAACACCCTTTCCATTAAGGTGAGGTTGTACACAGAGAAAAAATATTGAACATTATTCCACGCATTTACATCGCGCGCTGTAATATCAATCAATCACTGAAGGTTTTCACCTAAGGGAAAAAAAAGGGTTTATTGGGAATATCCCTTAGAAGAAGAAATACAAAAAGAAAAGAAATAAACCAGTTCGATTATCAGACCTTCCAAAAACAAATTAGTTTTTACAGGTAAGGAAGTGGAGTAAGTACCGATTACCTTTATAAAGGAGTTAACCAAATAAAAAATAAGGGCCGGTGAAGGACAGATTGCATTGTGAGCGAAAATTAACAATCCATTGAAGTTCTCTGGTGAATTAATTGTTTTTTTATCAGGCCAAACAGGGGCTGTGTTTCTTTCTTGACTCAACGCGACAGAACAATTAATCTTCATTGTTTAAATAAAACAGGCCATTACTTACCCACCCAGGACCGGCACTTGTTATCGGTGAGAGGAGGAATATGGCGTTCTGTGGCTTAAGCTTTATTTATCAACACCCAGCCTTAAAAACACTTCAGTAAACACCATTAAATGGCCGGGATCTGCTAATCACATTAACTTAAGAAAAGCTTCATATTTTTCCAGCGCACGAGCGAAAAAAGTTTAATGAGTGACAATCTTTTAAAAGAAAAGAGAAAAAAACTTAAGCATAAATGAAAGGCTTCGTTTTAATTACATGAAACGTTGGTGTTATAACAACAATCGACTGAAACTGTGAAAAGAATAAATTATGGTGGTCCAAAATTAAAAAGGCTAACAATACGTGTAAATAAAAAAAGAGAACAATCAAAATAGAATATAGTAAAGTTTTATTTTTAAAATAGTTAAAAATTTGCTTAACAGATGGCGCTGTGTGTTTCGCACAATCAAAAGTATTCCAAGATGGCTTTGCAGCAGTATTATTTACTCGTATAAACTTACTTTTCTACTGTATACAAAAGCTTAACATCATGAAAAAAAATACAAATTTTTTCAATAATCATGCAACAAGCAAAAACCATTTATAAACAATAATGTGAATTGAAAAAAAATTACAAATAGAAAGCATCAAAACAATTTATGTAAGAATCAATACAATTTCCTGTATAAGTTGTGGACAACGGAACAGTTAGAAGGGTTTCCATAGCAACGAACAGTATGATTCAAAGGTTAATGTTTCTTATTTTCCAACCGTTGCGTGTATTTACAAGAAATATCATTAAAATACAAGAGATCAAATTAATGAACAGAACACATTTATTTCTCTAATGTGGTTAGGTTGTTTGCCAATATCAGTGAACAATTACGGTTCCAGCTTGCATTTAGTGCTTCCCTTGGGGGAGGGGGGTTGAATATCAGAACTGAGGAGAGTTTTGAAGGAGGATGCTTAATGAACTTAAGTTTTTTATGGAATAAGAAAGAAACTCATGGAGTATTTGGGTCTAGTTTTTACGAAGAAAGATATAGAAAAGAGAAGATAATGAAGAACCCCCTACTGAACCCCCCCTCAAAGCTCCCGTTTTAATTTATAGTACAGCTGATGGAAATATCAGGTCGTTTAGTGAATAAAATTCTGCCTTTTTGGAGATAATGTCCCATAACGCAGTACAAGGTTTGCTAGTATAGTGCATGTAATAATATTATAGCTCCATTAGTTAAGAAATGAAAGATTTTTTTTCTTTTTTAGTTTTTGTAAGATGTGGTATTGGGCATTATCTCTCTAACACACTCCTCCCTTCTTCTATCCTGGTTATTTTTGGAATGAAAACTCATACTGAGGGTTCATTAGTGTCTTGTGGTGAATGCTCCAAATTCATTCAGCTTCTAATATTCTTTTATCAAAGGATAATAGTGTGGGTTCGCATACACCCTAATCTTGGTGCTCCGCATGTAATTAAGGGACGAAATAAAGCGAATCGTTGAAGTGTTTTCTCCACCATCAGCCACACCTGTTAATAAAATGGCTCCGTTCACAAAGTGCTAAGTGTATGAGGTTTATTCAAATCTAATGTTTGTGTACAGAGTTTTTGCACTGGAAATTATTCTAGAAGTTTTTAACAAATAAATACGAATCTTTAGTCTGTATTAAATATTTAAAATCGACATTCAATTATGGATTACTTTATAAGAAAGGAAAGGGATTCACAACATTCAAGAAATAGTTACAGATTTAAAAAACCAGCGTAGAATTAAGTTTATATGAACTCTTTGTAAAGTTACACGAGTGCTAGAGGAAAAATACATCGCTAAAAGGACTTTAAAAAGGCGATACCAATTACATAGCTGTAAGTTTATCACTTTTTTATGACAATAGATACTCTCATTTGGCTGTTTCACCAGAGTTCATTAACGATTATGATCAAAATTGCTTCTTCCTAATGGTGATCACTGTGTTATCACGAACTACCTAAAAAAAGTGAACAAGGTTTATTAATTTTCCTCTGGTAGTAGCATTATCTAAGTGTCGTTCTAGTGGAGGGACACCGCAGGGAGGATTCTCCTATCTTTTATCCGACAACAGGTCAATTAAACGCGCACAGAACTCCCTCATGTACCGTGATAAGAACCGAACAACCGATGACAGCAATTTGTCAGTTGGAAAACTTAATGCACTTTTCTGATAATTATTTGGATAATTTTTTCTTTGAGAGTTGTTCAAACAGCTCGAGATCGGGGTTAATTTTCATTTCTACAGAATTAAATCCATAAATGAGGCTTGTTTGCTTTAACAAGCCTCATATATGGTAACGTAACATCTAGAAACTAATTACCCTACTCTTCTGCAGCGCCTTCTACAGGATCTAACTTTTATTAATATCAGCAGCGGCACCCTCTAGAGGAGTTAACTTGTACTATTATTAACATCACTAGAGAGACTGTTAGCGCCCCTCTTCAAGAACTTGTACTATTATAGAGAAGTATTGTTTTTCGTGTACTTAATTCCTCGAATTACAAAATTATTGACTTTGTTTTAGTGGGTAAAGCATTTATTTAAAACAAAATATATGTAACTTTCAGATTTTATGCAAAAAAATACAATCCAGTCATTAATAATGATAATAAACTTCTCTAAAGTGTGTACTGAGCCATACATTTCCAACCTAACGATGATAGAGAACATTTAACTTAGCCCCAGAGAGACTGTGGAGAGCACTCCGTACCCAAATGGCTAATTAATGTTCTCCACTGCGGGGGCCATTAACTTAACCGTCGCGCTTCATTTAGTTAAACTGTCTCTGGAGCGTTCCAGGTGAGCGACGTAATACCTCGGTGTAATTCTTGTCAACCCTCTCACTCTGATATCAGGGTTGGTTTTATAAGGTGAAGCGAAATTATACGTCCCTGAGGATCTCTTTATGTGAAAGAAGTCACAACAATCAAATAATTCCCTTAAAGTCACTATAGAGGAGCTAAAGTATTTTTATTTTCTACAGATTTGCTAATGCTGGTGAAAGAATCATAAATGATTACCGCAAACAGGGATTTTTCTCCCGAAAGAACAACCTCATTTACAGTGATTGCATCCTGTGTCTATAAGTCCAATTTTATTAAAGAAATGAAGCCTGACAACACCGATGTGATTTTTTTCCCCAGATATTTTAGTAATTATTTCTAAATGGTTGCTCAATTAGTTTTGGACGACAGGGGGCAGCACAAAACTTAAACAGATGACTTCATTTAGAAATTCTAATCTATAAAACGTTTGCAAGTGATATTATTTTTCAGAGATTTTAGTAATTATTTCTAAATGGTTGCTCAATTGGTTTTGGATGGCAGGAGGCAGCACAAAACTAGGTGACGTCATTTAAAAGTATCATCCAATATCTAAGAAACTTATTAGTCACGTGTCCCTAACGTAAACAGGCATCCAGTGGTAATGCGCATGAAGACATCATTTCGACTTTATATTTGTGTTCTTTGCACAATTTTTATTAAATCTAAAAATATCTCCATTACTTTTTGCAGATTTAAACACAAGAAGTATTTTTAAGCAGGCAGTATTCCTAAATATAAATATTCTGTTTTTGAGGCATTTGCATAAGACTTTCTTCTAAAGTAACGAATAACAAAATATGGCGTGGTGATAGGTTCTGAGCTTCTTTACTTTCGAAATTGTGTACCACCGCAAATGATATAGTTCTTCTATAACTTCCTATATTAGCTTTGTAATGATTTAAAATTACGTTTTCAGTTAATTTTTGTAGAAAAGTAATGATAAATTGCAAATATAGGGAATACATTTAGCATTTTTTAAATTCAAATAACGTACAAGTTTTTAACCCGACTTTTTGGATGACAGGGGGGGCAGCACAAAACAGATGACGTCATTTAGAAATTCTAACCTACAACGCTTTTACCAGTGTAACCAAAGTCATTGAAGTGCTTGACAGGAAATTGTGTTCCTCCGCAAATGATATAGTTCTCTAACTTCCTATTATTATCTTTGTATTGATTTAAAATACAAATTTCAGTTAATTTTTATAGAAAAGTAATGATAAATTGTAAATAGAGGGAATGTATTTAGCATTTTTTAAATACAAATATCGTGCAAGATTTTAATCCGACGGTGGTGGCGCCCCCAAGTGAACATGACAAGCAATTTTCTAAAGCTTTCTAGCAATATTTCATCTTTCTTAAAGGATTGCAATACTTATTATATACAACTTTTTATTTAAAAAAAAAACAAAACAAAAGGTTTAAGAAAAATATTTAAAATGTGTTTTTATGTCTTTTATTTAAAGGAAGTGGATATCGCCTTCTGTGTTTTCCTGTTTATTATTTAAAAATAATAACAAATATTTCAAGAACATATTTAAAACTGTTGATATGTAGAAAACATCCGGGACAATTTTTCAAATAACTATGGACAATCTATTTTACTATTAAGTATTGGGGGGGGGGGGTTAGTTCAGATTCTTTTTTTTCTTTCACGAAGACAAGAAACGCTTTTAACTTAGCGTAGGTGGAATTAGTAGGTCTCTTTTAAAATATTTAAAGGAGTTATGAGGAGAAGATTTATTTACATTCGACTGTTTTCTTAATGTCCTGTCTCTTGTTATTATTTTTGCTTCTTGTATGGTACAGAAAAAGAAAACAAGAAGTGGATGTAAGATTATGTTTTTCACACGTTTCTTCTCATTCTAAACAACCTAAATGAACTGAAAGGTGAAAACATTGTTCTGTTGTTAATCAGTTTGTTTCAGTCTGTCCTCCTGGGTTCTGTACTTTTTAACCGATATAAAAATTTAATTAAGAAATAAAAGAAAAAAAAAGCAAAAATATTTATTCACAGCGTCTCTTTAATCAAATTCGAGGCAAATACTACATTCCTTTTATAAGATTAACACTTTGAAGCCGATGAAAACGCTGACAAATGTGAGGAACTTTGATAATCTAATTTCCCAGTAGGACAAAATGGGGGAAGATTCTCAACAGCCGTTCCTTATTATTGATTAATCATGTCGCCTAAGCTTTTCTATCTATGGTCCATGATTAATGAAAGAGATTTAAAATTGTGCAGTCCCTCAGCGACAACAAAGAAACGGGACAGTGAGTTACATCTGTTATAATTAACGCCAGAGGATTTTTTCCTTTTTTTTTTTGGAAAGTTTGCTCCATTAAATTACTTTAAGAGTAATTTTAGATTGAGGAATGAAAAAAAACATCATCTTTCCCTCCCAAGTCATCTTCACATTTTGAGTAGATTTCGCTGATTTTGTAAATGAAAGTTGTTCAAATACACTGCTCGACAAAATTAACAGGAGACAGAAAACGTGGTGTAACTCGTGCGTCTTGCGATGAAGCAGGTCAAACTTTGGTATGGTGATGTACCACAGAATAACGATGAAATGAGGAGGCAGCCAGAAACGATTTAGAAACAAACTTCTAAGGATTAAGAAACTTATACAGATTAAGAAACATATAAGGATTCAGAAACAAACTTCTAAGGATTGAGGAACATCTAAGCACTCAGAAACAAACTTCTAAGGATTTAGAAACATGTGAGGATTTAAAAACAAACTTCTAAGGATTTAAAAACAAACTTCTAAGCATTTGGAAACATGCAAGGATTTAGAGGCAAACTTGTATGGATTTAGAAACAAACTTATAAGGATTTAGAAACAAAGTTCTAAGGATTTTCAAACATGTAAAGATTTAGAAACAAACTTTTAAGCATTTTCAAACAAGTAAGGATTTAGAAACATCTAAGCATTTAAAAACATCTATGGATTCAAAAACAAATTTTTAAGAATTTAAAAACTTCTAAGCATTTAGAAGCAATCTTCTAAGGATTTACAAAAATTTAAGAATTTAGAAAAATCTAAGGATTCAGAAATAAACTTATAAGGATTTTCAAACATGTAAGGATTCAGAAACATACTTTTAAGGATTCAAGAACATGTGACGATTTAGAAACGGACTTCTAACGATTTACAAACAAACTTCTAAGCATTTAGAAACAAACTTTCAAGCATTTGGAAATATGCAAGGATTTAAACACAAACTTGTATGTATTTAGAAACAAAGTTCTAAGGATTTAGAAACATCTAAGCATTTAAAAAAATTCTAAGGATTCAGAAACAAATTTCTAAGAATTTAAAAACTTCTAAGCAATCTTCTAAGGATTTACAAAAATTTAAGAATTTAGAAAAATCTAAGGATTCAGAAATAAACTTCTAAGGATTTTCAAACATGTAAGGATTCAGAAACATACTTCTAAGGATTCAAGAACATGTGAGGATTTAGAAACGGACTTCTAAGGATTTAAAAACAAACTTCTAAGCATTTAGAAACAAACTTTCAAGCATTTGGAAACATGCAAGTATTTAGTGACAAACTTCTATGTATTTAGAAACAAAGTTCTAAGGATTTTCAAACATAAAAGGATTTAGAAACATCTAAGCATTTAAAAAAATTCTAAGGATTCAGAAACAAATTTCTAAGAATTTAAAAACTTCTAAGCATTTAGAAACAATCTTCTAAGGATTTACAAAAATGTAAGGATTCAAAAACAAACAAAAACAAATGATTTTCAAACATGTAAGGATTTAGAAACATACTTCTGAGGATCTAGAGACATCTAAGGATTCAAAAACAAACTTTATAAATAATTTTTCAAACATGTAAGAATGTAGAAACAAACTTTTAAGTATTTGGAAACATAAGGATTTGGAGACAAATTTCTAAGGATTTACAAACATGTAAGGATTTAGAAACATACTTCTAAGGATTTAGAAACATCTAACGAATCAGAAATAAATTTATAAGGATTTAGTAACAAACTTCGAAGGATTTAGAAACATGTAAGGATTTATAAACAAACTTCTAAGGATTTACAAACATGTAAGAATTTAGGAATATGTAAGGATTTAGAAACAAATTTCTAAGCATTTAGAAACAAAGGCTTAAAGAATTTACAGACATGTAAGGATTTAGAAACAATATTCTAAGCATTTGAACATCTACGAATTCAGAAATGTCTGGGGTTTTAGAAATATATAAGGATTTCAAAACAAACTTATAAGGATTTTAAAAACATCTAGATATATGTAAGGATTTAGAAACTTCGGAAGATTTAAAAACATATAAGAATTTAGAAACTTCTACTGATTTAGAAACTTCTAAGGAGTTAGAAACATCTGTAGATTTCGAAATATGTAAGGATTTAGAAACAAACTATTGAGGATTTCGCAAACATGTAAAGACTTAGAAATGTGTAAGGATTTAGAAAAACATGTAACAGTTTAGAAATATGCAAGGGTTTAAAAACTTCGAAAGAATTAGAAATATGTAAGAATTTAGAAACTTCTAAGGATTTAGAAATATGTAAGGATTTGAAAATAAAGTGCTAAGGATTTTACAAACATATAAACATTTAGAAACATGTAAGGATTTATAAACATCTAAGGATTCAGAAAGATGTAAAGATTTAGAAATATGTAAGGATTTAGAAACATGTAAGGAATTAGAAAGGAAATTCTAAGAATTTAGAAACATGTAAGGATCTATAAAATTGTAAGGATCTATAAAAATTTAAGGATTTAGAATCAAGATTGGGGGTTCTGCGCTGTCAGACCATCATTGTGAATAAATTTCTTCAAGAGTTAATTATAAAAGTAAATTCAAAAAGAAAAAAAAGGTTACAAACCCGGCTCTTCCCGCTCTATCTTATACTCAATCAAATACGGTACTTTTGCTTACATTCCAAGGAGACAATCAGCTTACTGGTATTGATAGTTTGTAGACTCGAGTCTACAATAAATACACATTTTATTGTTAAACATTACAGTTAAATGGGATTTTACTGTATAATATACATTAAAAATATCGTTCTATCATTTTTGGATCGTCCACAGAAAGATGTCTCGAATGTATAAAACATCAAATGTTTTCTTCATGAGTTTTTGTAGAAGGAATAACACAATCCCAGACACTGCAATAATCCCGTTATAAAACTCCCAACTTCTGAAATCTATTTCTGCGTCGGTGTGTGCGTGCTGAAATACGACGAGTTCAACCAGCGAAGAAATCACCGCGTCTATCTATCAACGACACCACACCACACGTCGAAGGTCCTTTTAAATCTTTCAAAGTTCGTCGCTATTTGCCATAAACACGTGTGCTCGAGGCAGTAAAAACTGCCTTATGCTTTAAACTTCTTATTCCCCTCCCCCCTTCCCTTTTATCGCAAACATTTCTTTCGGCCCGAGGCAACTTTGCAGCGTTTGAATCAGCTCGGTGGTACATGGACGCGAGGTCCCCTCCCCTGCGCGATGAAAAGGGCCTCTTCCTGTGAACTTTAATCTGTTCAACCGCTTCGGGCCATAATTGCGTCTTCCGGAGAACAGGTAACGTGCACGTGGCAGAAAGTGAACGATTTTCACACTTCGATTTCATTATTATGAGAGAATCCTCCCCCCCCAAACATGTTTAACCCCTTAGCTAACCACTCCTCGGCTGTCATAAATATGTAAGGGATACAACGCGGGAATAACTTACTCCACCAACTGCTGAATTTCCATGGAATCCAGTCTCTTATAATCACTTGATCCGAGAACAAACACTAAACTTTAACATTGAATATTATTTTTTTGGAAAGCCATATACTTATTTTATCTGCGAATAAAAATCCTTCGCAAATATTTATCATTTAAAAATTCTTTATTGAAAACGTCTCGTTCGAGGAGTAGGGTTAACCTTCATCAGAAAATATTTCGAAAGCAAAGATCCAAAAAGGAGAAATCGGCAAACGTTTCGAGGTTTATGAAAATCTTCATCAGATCTCGTATTTTAAGATACACGTCTGACAACAGATGTGCAGCTTTCATATTAAGATCTGTAAATGTTTAAAATGCGGTGGGTTATCTGAAACAGTCAAGGAATTAGCAGATAGCGCCACCTATACGGCATGTACCAGTCTAATAATGTAATTGTGTATTGCCAATACAGTATTAGGTCCTTGGAACTGTCTTTTGAGATGACCTCGCACAGATTGTTCATTTACCTACAAGAATACCGAACAATCCTAACCATACAGCCTTGATATTTTTCTCACAAACAACCCTTCTAAGTACACGGTCCAGGTGAGTGGTCCTCTAGGCACCTCAGGTCACAACTTGGTGATGGTCTCTTCTCCAATGGAGCCTTTATCTCGTGGCTATTCCCAACCTCGTGTGTTTGGCATTACAAGAATGCAAAATGGGATGATCTGCGAGATTTCTCTTCTTCTTCCTTGGTCGGATTACTGTTTCAAATCTTCTGACGTCAATGTTTGCTCAAATGGTGTCAGTGAAATTATACTTGTAGGGATGGA
The DNA here is from genome assembly GCF_048544385.1 of Mastigoproctus giganteus. NCBI lineage: Eukaryota > Metazoa > Arthropoda > Arachnida > Uropygi > Thelyphonidae > Mastigoproctus > Mastigoproctus giganteus. The sequence goes on along the minus strand of NC_143584.1, from coordinate 200,452,975 downwards.
ATGGAGAAATCAATTAACCACCAACTCTTAAACTACCTAGAAACCTTCCATCTGATCTATGATCGTCTATACGGATTCCATCAGTGTCAATCATTGATGATATTCTGGCTTATGTTACCCATCTATGGACGGATTCGATGGAAGAGTTTGGTGAAACACAAACAGTTGCTCTCGACATCTCAAAGGCTTTTGATCGTGTTTGGCATAAAGATCTAAATAAGCTTCCATCCAATGGTTTTCCAACTGTTTTTTGTAATTGAGTATCCAGTTTTCTCTCTGATCGCTCAATGCAGGTGATGGTAGATGGCCCTCTGTCTTCTAACTTCTCCACTAATGCTGGAGGATTCTTCCATTGAGCAGAAATCCTATCCATAGTTTTGCTCATGATAGCACATTGCATTCCACCTTCCAGTTTGAGAAGCCTTGCCCTGCCCAAACAGCTTTAGCTTCTCGAATATCCACTACCAATTCCTTAAATATTGATGTCTAGGTAATTATCCAGTGGAGCAAAGATGACTTAGTCGATTTCAATCCTTGTAAAAACTGAGTCCTGATTAAGGATTCTTCTGCTCCTATGCTCTTCTTCGATGACACTCCAATTTCTAGGCAAGATCATATATCTCAAGGTCCCCAAAACTTCTCTCTAGCTTTTAGATTCCATTCAGAAGAGGGCAGTGAGGTTAATGAATGACTCATCTCTAACAGAGTGTCTCCACCTTCTGTCTCACAGACGTTCTGTTTCTTCTGCATGCCTTTTCTGTAGATACTTCCATGGGCACGTTCTTCTGAATTGGCTTCTGTAATTCCCACTCTTTCTTCCAGAGCAGTCAGAACACACCACAACCAGTCAACGTTCTTTTACTGTCCAACTTCAAACTCACTGAAGCAACTTTTCATCTTCCTCGTTTATTCATTCAGTTTCCGTTTCTACCTTCATACGTATTTCATTGAAAATTTCCTGAAAAAATCGTTTGTTGATGTTCAGAATTCTTACGGGAAACTCTAGTAATGAGACATTTTCATTACTACAGGCTTTCTGTATTCTCCAGAACAACCGATGCATCTTTAGGATTACATCAAATTCCTGACGTTGTCGATGTAAGAAAACGAACAGAATAAGCAGCATTGCACCAGGGACCCGACTCCCCTGGTAAGGCAATAATTCATGTTCTTCAGAATTTTATACAACTAGGGTCTACTTGTGTCAACCTAAGCTTACCGTCTCCCGGGCTTATGGCAACATTCCTTATGACTTATGAACAAGGCATGCTTTCTCTGTCAAACTCAATTCTTTTTGCGCATGAAAAGTTAATTCTTTGCTGTAAATAAAAACATCCATTATTGCTTGCTCATGCGCTGATGACTCCTTGAAGAATGAAATAGTAGGTCTCGATCTGGGAAGAACAAAGACATTACTAACAAAGATTTTCATAAAAACCTCGCAATTTTTGTTAATTTTTCCTTTTTTTTTTGGATTTTTCATTTCGAAATACCTTCTGATGAAGGTTATCATAATATTCGAACGAAACGTTTTTTATTCAAAATTTTTAATGACAAATATATATTTGCTTGCTTATGTTGTCTTTTTGAAGACATGAAATAGATCGTGTCTATCTGGACTATTACTGAAAGATCATATTCTATGAATAGATCTTTATTTTAAAATGCTAGATCTGATGAAGGATTTTACAACAGACTCGAAACATTTGTTAGTTGTTGACATCTCCTTTCTGGATTTTCTCTTTCGAAATATCTTCTGATGAAGATTATCACGATATTCCCGAACGAATGAAGGTTGTTATCACAATAAGATTATCACAATATTCTCGAACGAAGCATTTTCAATACAGAATTTTTTTAAATAAAAATATTTGCAAAGGATGTATTTGCATGTTTTTATTGTCTTTTTGACAAGGTGTTTCTGTCCAGAGTATTACTGAAAGGTCATCTATGAATAGATCTTTATTTTAAAATGCTAGACCTGATGAAGATTTTGACAACAGACCCCCGAAACGTTTGTTAATTATTAACTTGTCTTTTTCTGGATTTTTCTCTTTCGGAATACCTTCTGGTGAAAGTTATCACAATATTCTCGAACGAAATGTTTTTAATACAGATTTGTTTTGGACGAAAAATATTTGCAAAGGATGTACTTGCTTGCTTGCGTAGTCCTTTTGAAGACATGACATAGGTCTTCTCTAACTGGACTATTACTGCAAGATCATCTTCTATGAACAGATCTTTAGTTTAAAATTCCAGATCTGATGAAGGTTTTTATAACAGACTCGAAACGTTTGCTAATTGCTAACTTCTTCTTTACTGGATTTTCTCTTTTGAAATATCATCTGATGAAAGTTATCACAATATTCTCGAACGAAGCATTTTTAATACGGAATTTTTTAGATAAAAGATATTTGCAAAGGATGTAGTTTTTGGTTTTGTTTTCTTTTTGAAGACATGAAATAAGTCATCTCTGTCTGGACTATCACTGAAAGATCATCTATGGATCTTTATTTTAAAATGCTACATCTGATGAAGATTTTTACAACACACTCGAAACGTTTGTTAATTGTTAACTTCTCTTTTTTGGATTTCCTCTTTCGGAATGCCTTCTGATGAAGGTTACCACAATATTCTCAAACGAAACGTTTTTAGTAAAGAATTTTTTAGGCGAAAAATATCGGAAAAGGGTTTATTTTCTTTCTTATGTAGTCTTTTTGAAGACACGAAATAGGTCTTCTCTAACTGGACTATTACTACAAGATCATCTTCTATGAACAGATCTTTATTTTAAAATGCTACGTCTGACGAAGATTTTTATAACAGATTAAGAAACGTTTGTTAATTGTTAACTTCTCCTTTTTGGATATTCTCTTTCGAAATGCCTTCTGATGAAGGTTATCTCAATATCCTCTAAATAAATGTTTTAAGGAAAGAATTTTTTAGACGAAAATATTTGCAAAGGATGTATTCGCTCGCTTATTCGGTCCTTACATTATAGGTCGTCTTTAACTGGACTTCAAGGTCACCTTTTAGGAACAAATCTTTAGTTTAAAATGCGAGATCTGATGAAGATTTGTACAACAGAATCGAAACGTTTGTTAATTATTAATTTCGAATATATTCAATATTCTCGAACGCAATTAAAGAATTTTTAGATGACAGATATTTGTAGTGGATTTACATTTAAGTGGTGAATGGCACCAACTATCCATTCACCACTCAAAGTCTTTAATCTAACAATAACAGTGGCGCCATTTTCGATATTCTACTCACTGACAGTAATTAAAATGGCACGATAACGTCTATACGTGAAATTTTTGATACAATTCCGAACATCTTTTAACACTTTTCGCTCTCCTGACATTTTCTGTCCATAAAGATCGAAGCAAAGTCGAATAAGTTGAGCCAAAGGGGACGTTACTCGGTGTTGGATGAATTATTCATATCTGTGTCGTTGTGTGAGTACTGCCAACAAGAATGAGGCGAGTAGCGAAAGTTCATCCCACGGCGAGACCTCCTGTCAACAACCCGACCCCCGTATTACCGGCTCACTAGTTAGTGTGTGGTCGATGCACTTGCAAATAGATGACCTGTCGTTCGCGGTTCCGTAGCTCTGAATGCTGATACAGACGGAGCAGGGGAGGGATGTCTGTATTCAAGACCGGTCGTGTGTAACTGCACGTGCAAGTTAGTGGGCCCTCGTTAAAATTGTGTCAACCGAAGTAAGTTACGGGGCTTTGTGCGCGCGTGCGCACACGCACAGGACGGAACAGCGAGCGGAGGAAAGACTTCATAACGAGAAATTAGTCGAGGTAGCCTTTTGTCAATAGATGAACGGGCAGAAAGAGAGAGCAAGATAAACAGAACGTTGAAAAATACTGGTTTTTTTGAAGAATCGATGACTTACGATGTAATGGTTTTATTGTCGAAGTTTTCGTTTGTAGGAAACCCTCAACGCTCAAGTTTATTTGGAATGCCAGTTTTAGATGCAGTTTTATTAAGATCTGTTGATGCCAAAGCTTATTAAGTTGGCCATTTTGGATTCTCGTTTGTACTGACAGCGCTACCACTTTGCTACGAATGTTAAATACATCTTTTTTGCAACGAAGATTCTTATTAATTTATTTACAACGTTTCAAAGATACTGGAACCCTTACAGACAAGCCTCGCAGTTGATCCTCGAAGATCCACAGGTTCTCAAAAGGTTGTTGGAGAGGCAGGAGATGAACATGGTGTTAATCCGAAAAGATGATAGTCACTTGGAGCCAAACGCGGTTCACAATGCGAAGGACGTTTAAGTTGTGAACTTTTCTGTGGCTACTACTGTACATTTAACGCCAAAGACACTTATCTAGACTTTTACCAGCGTGGAACAACTGCTTTAATCTTAGTGTATCAAGTTTCCCCTAAAGGGGGGATTCTCTTTTAGGGAAAATCAATAGGCTTTTCGAAGTGAAAAGAAGAAAGCACGAACTTGATTGAAAAAAAAAGCGAAACTGAATACTCAATTTAGATTCTCAAAAATTTCCAGACTCCTTTGATTTAGTAGAGTAGAAAGCATCATCCGTACACAAAGCACGTGCTCATTGCCGCTCCCTCCTTAAACTAGGAGAGCTACAGAAACTCGATCCACGCCTGCAGGTTGTTCGAAAGAACATTATGCTTCTGCAAATGTCAGAAATAAGCGAAACTTTCAAAAGTGAAATGTGGTGTCAAATTCCGATTTTAGTTAGGAGAAGAAAGGCCCTTTTTTTTTTATTATTCACTCCTTTCATCGAATAAAAGAAACGGCAAATATTTATAACCGAAATCACAAAGGGGTGGATAGAGGAACTCCTCGTGTTACATAGGAACCCAAAACACAAAGAGAGAAAAAAAAGTGAACATTATCTCTTTCGCAGAACTAAAAGCTAATGAGTGCTCGTATTTCTCCCTCTTTTTGACTCCCATAAATATGATTGGCACTTTACACTAATGAAACACGAAGATAAAATGCGACAGGGGTGGTTTTTGTTTTGTGGAAATATCGTAATGACCTCCGCGCTGTGGTCCAAACAAAAAGTACCATCTTAAGAATCAAACCGGCATTTGTTTACCTGATGACTTATGCAAATGATAGTTGAATCCCTAAATGTTTCTAGTTGGGGACGATCAATGTTCCTAACAAATAACACGCGATCGTAGTCAATTTGAGGTCATTTCTCTGACTGCAGTCTCGCTATTTTAACCCTAGATGACTATTGATTCTGGAAACATGAATTATCGGTGTTAAAAATAAAAAAGAAGACCCGGGTTTTAATAGAATTTGGAGGACTAAGCGAGAAAAACAAGTTTTACAATCGTTCTATGTTAATTTACGAAAATGAAACGAGCTATTGTCCCCCCCCCCCGCCCACTGGTGCTTCGGAATCAACCATAAAACATTACGAGGGCCGGTAATGAAATTAGAAATATCTCTTCGTACTCTGGAGGGCATTTCGCTTTGTAGAAAATACTTAAAGACATCCGCATTGACGTTTATAATGTTCTTGGCGCATCCACCAATATTATTTCTGCCTTTGATAATCTCCCTGCGAGACAAGTAGCAACCTAATGGACAGAAGAAAAGATAATATTAATTCTGTTCTTCCTCTGGGAAATGTGACACGTGCACGTACTTAATAAATATCCGAGCTCGCCTTCGTTCTTTCTATTGAAGTGTAACGGGTATTGATTGGGACCGAAGAAATAAATTTGGTCACGCTACGAGGAGTATTGGTGTTAAGATAATGATGTGTGTCCTTGGATGATAATGCGCGGAGCACTGACTCCAGACAGTGAATCATACCGACAAACATAAGAGTGTACGCCTCATCTCATTTGGAGAAAAGCCGAATCTATCTTTGTAGGAGGTTTTCTCCTCATCGTGCAAATATTTCAAAGGAGAGATCTAATTGAGAAACTCGGAGCGGAAAATTCAAATCAATCGGTAAATAAATAAGACAGCAGAAATGAACTTTGCAGTCAAATAAGCACTTGAAGATTATGGTTGGATTGAATCCGTTCTCCTACGCTTGAAAGAGACACTTAGGGCTCTTGATTTTTCTATAAAGGAGCAAAATATGATTCGTCCTCTTCAAAAAGAGAGTATAAAGATGAATGTGAGGGTTGATGATATCTTGTGGGAGGATTTAACTTATCTGTGATGTTTTATTTTATGGTCTTTCCAGTATTCGAAATCTCTAATCGGATTTCTCGAATCCGGTTTAAAGAAGTTCGGATTATCGGAAGTAATTGGCTGGTATCTCTAAAAAGTACTCCCGATAATTGGAGAAGTACTCTCTCACGCACTGCCATCTTCAGTACGACTTGCCTCGGTATTGAACCACTTTAAACAGCCCTCCTATCTCGAGAAGAAAATGGAGAATACTTCGCATTAAAATGAACATTACGGGTGGTACCAATTGTCACAAAGAAATTGTCCTGGAGATAACAACAAGATGGCATGATTGTCTGATTTTCACGATGCTGTCTTTGTTTTGCATTTTGTAGAAGTCCATCTTTGAGGTCCATCAAAGAGAACTCTTTGAGGTAGTTGTCGAGGCAGTCGGAGTTGGGCTGCTACAATTCTTTGCTGGAATTAGACCTGATAGAGACAACGTCACTGACAAGCTAAGGAATCAGGAAATTTATTTAAGGAACGAAGATTGAGAAAAACAGGAGAGAGGAAAAAAGGATCCTCTTTGCAGAATCCTAACACTTACCATCTTCTGCATTTCTAATTTGTTTACATCGAACTATGCAGCTTTTTTGTCAGCATCTCAGAGCAGAAACTGAGGGACAATAATCGAACGCAGTTTCCTCCTTTGTAAATCATAGCTCGTGATCTTCCAACTCAGTTATGTCAATGGGGCATTGATGGTTACCTTTTTTGTCTCAAAAGATGCACTCCACTTGTGTTGGGTGTCCTTTTATGAAAAAATTCAAAGCAATTTCTTTTAATCTTTGAAATTCATTCTCCTTTGAACAAAAAGCTGCATAGGCATCATCTGTAGAACAATGTTGGTGGGTTTAATGTGTCTCTTTGCCTAGAATGCCTTCTAACATTGGGGTTCCACCAACGTTTGGAACGTTTCTCAATGACACATACTTTGACATCACTTCTCTGTCAACACAGAGATGCAACTGGCCCTCCAAAAAAGGTGCGCAGGATCTACAAGCTTTCATTTATGGGACAGTTATTAATAATTCTCTGGAGCGGTGGATTGATCTTTGAGAGCGCAACTGGAGTGCAGATAACATGCAGGACAGCTTGAAATCTCCCAATATTAGAATGTGCTTTTAGCTTATTGAGGACACGATCCCTACCACCTCTGACTGTTGACATTAGACAAGTTACTACGACTGATCCGATTTATTCAAAGGTTTGGAAAGTGCAGAACATATCTTTGAAATTGTATCCCATATGTGTCAGTGACTTTAACTGAAACTGTCACTTTAGACTGGAACTGTAGACAGTTCCAGCGTCATCTTTGTCATTTAGACTTCAGTCTCCACCCAACCGAACTCACATGTGTGGTTATCTCATAAATCGCGCTAAGCGTACGTATCTTGAAAACCGAATTCGTGGATAAGGTCCAGCAGACCCTGGACCCTATCCACGAATCAATACCCTGGATCAAGACCCTGGACCATCATCACAATACGAGCAACTCCGTGCTCGTATTGTGATGATGATGCCCAACGAGAACTAATGCTTCACTCTTCAATATTCACCTACGCACCATTCAAATTCATGAACCTAGACGGTTCTGATAAGCAAATATGGATGATTTTAAAGAGCGCGGTCTGAACGTGTATAATTTAGATCGATTGTGTTTCAATACTCAGAAACACTGGTTTTTCATCCAGCCAAACCTGCAGCCTAGACATTGTGATGTCTTACAGCCTTAGTTGCCTTTAGCGCAAAAGCAACCACCAGTATATTAAAAGTTAACTTATTAAACTCGTAAATACACAAACAAATTCATTAGAAATAATATTTTCATAAATAAACAATTATATATAATAACTTTTAAAAAATCATTTAAAAAGTGAAATATAAGTTTATTTTTCTTAAATAACTTTTGCTGTTTCAGTAGATTTTCTTTTTAAATGCAAATTTACCAATACACCTTTTATGTTTTCTCTTGAGCTCATAGACTTGGAATATAATGGTGAGTTAGCACGAAAGATCTAGATATATGTACACTACCCTACCAAAGTATGGGGACACACGAGAAACCGTATCTAACAGGATATAGGAAGTTTCTGTAGGGTTTGCCTGCAATTTTCATGCTCATGTTCAGTGTAATGACACCGAGCGAGTTTAATGTTAACCCTAACTGCCCCTTGCTCTTGCAATAATGAATTGCTTAAACTAAGTACGGCACGTAGCAGTTTAACGAACAACCCTCGAGTGCACGGACACTGCCGTACTTTAGCTGTCACGAGCTACTTTGATTAGACGACTTCCCTTCCGACCCACGTATTTCCCGAGAAACAGAAGCGGATCGTAAATATGAATGGCGAGTAGAGCGATGCAGTAGATTCAGTCACCGTCAGAACAATGCAACCCCCCCCCCCAAAAGAGTGCAGTCTCAGCATTTACCGGCAAGGAAAGGGTTGTTACGAAGAACATCAGTCCCCCCCGCCTTTGTAGGCCTAACGAACCATTTTCTGCACTCCCAAAATGGTGACTTTATCAGCGGGAAGATTAGACTTCGTTTCCCTAGCGTAATGACCTCCGTTGAACGGCAGGCCCGCACGTAACGATGCAAACTGATACAGCATCGCTCCGTTATCTCGCCATCGTTATGTTGTCCGTAACTGCGCACAGTAACTTTGCCGCAGAGAATACAAAAGTTTGTCCGTTCTTTCTCTTTTGGTCACCAACCTTACGTTTCAATCCATCTTATTCTGTTTCTTCATCAACAATCATTTCTTAATTATTAAAAAAAAAATCATATGTGAATGAGTTCTTCCAGCAGCATAATGAGACATTCCAAAAGGATAGGATTGTACCGATCTGGTTCGAACAACAAGAGAATGAATTAAGCATACTTTAGTGGCTTACTAGATCTAATCCGCAACCATCCAATTTACAACAGTTGTGGGATGTTGTTAAGTCAGCATGGACCAGGGCTGTGAGATGCTTTCGACATCTCATTAAATCCATGCCACGATGAGTCTCCTCTGTTATGAGGACTAAACGGGAACCTGGTCACCATTGGGTAGGTGTAGCTAATAAAGTGGCCACTCAGTGTACTGTGGATTATGATCTTCCTATTTCCTGCAAGCAAACGTTCGATAAATCGATAGCATCTTGGGCCTTCCTTGCCAATTAAAGTTCATGGAGAACTTTACATCCGATCCTGAGTTCAAATACTGTGAATCACGCAGCTCGGGTTTTTCATCCTGAAAACAATAGACAGGCTGAAGAATGTCCGCATTTATTTACAGATACAATATACTGATGCCGCCTAGCCTTAGTTGCTTTGGCGCTTAACACACCCACTGCGATCCATCTCTGGTTGTTACCAGCGATTTTCAAATGGTCCAGCTTATTACGCAATCTCTCATGCAGAACTGATTGAGATTTGCTGAAGACCGAAGATTTGGGCTCAAAAGGAGTCAATTGGAATCAAAGTTTGGTTTCGTTCTTAATTTTCAAAGCTTTTATTAAAATGAGACCAACGTGTTTACCAATTTTTATTTTAATTTCTAGAATATTCGACAATATTCCAAAAAAGGTGTAGAAGACTCACAAGACTCCCGAAGGTGGTAGAACATTCTAGAAGGCTCCTGAATGTAGACCATCGTAGAAGATTCTTGAAAGTTGTGGATGATTGTCGAATATTCTAGAAAGTGGAGTATTGTTTCAATATTATAGAAGATTGCAGAGTGTTTTGCAATAATATAAATTAAGGAGTAAGAGCTGTAACTTATAAAATCGAACCTAGGTGTTTCATTTAAAGGAGTACAAACTACCATTCGATGATTCAAAGAGACTGGAAGTTTAAAGGACAAACCACGATCAGCGCGACCGCGCGTAACAACGAAAGACAAGATAAGACCATAATACTGATTCCTAAATGCAATCGACGACTTACTGCGCTCTTACTCTTTGGGCAACCATGTTCTCCAAAGAGAAACTCATGTGTCTACATCCATTGCAAAACTTCGTCTTAAACAAGTAGGACTTCGTGGTCGTGTATTGGTCCAAAAACAATTATTAAAACCGGAAAATCGAAAGAAACGGTTGGCTTGGGCTAAGGGCCATCATCATTGGACAACTGAAGAATTATTGTAGTAGGGTTTTAGGAGCATCGGCGACTAAGCATGTTGCTAAGTACGATAGGTTCTAGTGCCTTTCGTGCTTGGGGTTGTTACTATTGCTAACAGGCTAAAAATGTGTGCATAGTCATGAAATGATTATGAGTACATTGCAATTGACTTACAGCTGTCTTACGCAAGGTTACCCAAATGTACTTAGATATTGAAGAATGATGTTTTAGTGCGTTTTGGTCTAATCACAACCATTCTTCCAGCAGAATATCGCGCAGCTGCAATAAGTTGCCGAATATCTCTCTCTAATATATCCCATACATTCTCAATAGGATTTAGATCTAGCCAATTGGGGGCCAGGGAAGATGGTGGAAATTCGTTTCATGTTCTCCGAACCATTCTTGAATGATTTTGGCACGATGCACTGTCATCCATAAAGTGGCCATCACTTTTGGGATAAAAGAGCAACATTGCAGGGTGCAGTAGATTTGATACAAAATTCAGGTACTCCCTCGATGACATTCGACCTTGCACCGTTATCAATAGATCTAGTTATTACCAACAAAGCATTTCCGATACCACATCCAGATGCATTTCTTCTCTGTGACTCTTAATACAAAGGTTCCAATTTTTTGGCCAGTGCGTATATTAAAACAGAATTCCTATTTTCAATATATGTTTCGAAGTACGAAAACTTTGAGTAAAAAAATATAATAAAACATTTTTAAAAATATATTATTACCGTTTATTTAATTAAATAAAAGCTTTAATGATAAGTTTTTAGAAGTTGAAAATAACAGTCCTTTTTACAACATTCGTGTTAACAGGAAGTGACGTCACAACACTCGTTTCAGTCATAATAAGTGCTGTTCTTAATATAACTGAAATTAAGCTTTTTTTTTTTTTTTTTTTTTTTAACAACTTATAAATACTGGTCATAAAACAGCATTTCAAATAACAACTATGTCTTTTACGCATATCAACTGGGATTATTTAACCACAAATTTATGCAATTTTTTTATTATTTATTTATTTTTTTTAACGATTCCAATGAGCTGTGAAGCAAGAGAAGAACAATCATCAACTTCTTTTCAGCTGAGAAGGAATGTATAATTCTTATATATTTATGGCCCTAATTTAGAATTATGCCATATGATTTCTTATTTTAAAAAATTAGGAAATTAGGAATTTGTAAGTAACCACAACACTTAGCCAGAAACAAAAATAGTTAAGACCTGTTATCAGATAATGCTTATTACCACAAATTAATCAAGTGCATATTTTTATTGGGTAAAAGAAAAGGTTTCTTAATAAATCTCAACAGTTTTATAAAGAATATAAAATACCTCATTAATTTTTTATGCTTTTTAATTAATTTAATAATTGCAGACGATTTCTTTAAAAAGTTGTTATTATTACTTATAATTTCTATTAAATACATCGTATTAAAGCCACAAAACTTGTATTCTTCCAAATACTAATAATTGGTTTGAACTAATTGAATAATATAATCTAATTAAATGAAATGATTGAATGATTTTCCATAATCGAATGAGTTGCCATAATCGAATTAATCATTTGAATGATATGACTGTAATCCAATGACGTTACGTAATTGAATGAATCGTTCGAATGATTTTTATAATCGAATGAATCATTAGAATAATGAGTTCACTAAAAAATCATTCGATTTTTCAGTGAACTCATAAATGAACTGAAAAATCGAACGATTTTCCATAATTAATCGCATAAATTATATTATTATATATTATAACATATTATAATAACATTATAATTATATTATAACTATATATTAATTAATGATAATTATTAATTAAAATATTATTAATTATGACTATATTTATTATACTGTTTATTATATCATATTATATGAATGAATATAATCAAAATGATCGAATGATTTTCCACAGTCAAAGGAATCATTCGATTGATGTGATCATATGATTATCAAATGATTTGTTGTAATAGAATGAATCAATCGAATGATATAACTATAATCAAAATAATCCAATGAGTTGTCATAATCGAAATAATCCAATGATTTGTCATAATCGAATGATATGAGTATAATTGAAATAATCGAATGATATGAGTATAATTGAAATAATCGAATGATTTTGTAGTTCATTGATTCGAATGAACTGGAATGAATTAAAGAAAATAAACAAATTGAATGATTTTCTATAATTAATCGAATGAATTGTCATAATCAATGATTTGTTATAATCGAAGGAATCGTTCGAATGATATAACTATAATCGAAATGATCGAATGATTTTTCATAATCGAAGGAATCGTTCGAATGATATAACTACAATCGAAATGATCGAATGATTTTTCATAATCGAAGAAATCATTCGATTGATGTCATTATATGGTTATCAAATGTTTTGTTGTAATAGAATGAATCGTTCGAATGATATAACTATAATCAAAATAATCCAATGATTTGTTATAATCAAATAATGCAATGATTTTTGTGATCTAAAAGCCGACGTAGCCTGGTGGTTAGGCGCGTGGGTGCATAAGTACACGTGCCTTGAGTGACTGGGGTTCAAGCCCGTGACTGCTAAATACGGTGCTGTTTCTTGTATTCTGTCTATCTTGTGAACTCTTCACCGTTTGGTCGTCCCGGAGTATAATCAGAAAGTTTATTTTAAATAAACCAATGATTTGTCATAATTGAATGATATTGAGTATAATCGAATGATTTTTTTTCTAGTTCATCGATTCCAACGAACTGGAATGAATTAAAGAATAGAAAGAAATCGAATGGATTTTCATAATCGAACGGTTTGTTATAATCGAATGATTCATTCGATTATTTGGCAATTTTATATAACGAAGAAATCATTCCATTGATGTGATTATAATTGAACTAATCAAATGATTTGTTTTAATAGGATGAACCATTCGAATGATATGATTATAATCAAAATAATCCAATGATATATCATAATTGAATGAATGATTCGAATGATATGCGTATAATCGAAAAAATCGAATGATTTTGTAGTTCATTGATTCGAATGAACTGGAATGAATTAAAGAAAAGAAACAAATTGAATGATTTTTCATAATTAATCGAATGAATCATTCGAATGATATAATTATAATCGAAATGATCGAATGATATAACTAAATGATTTGACATAATCAACTGATCGAATGATTTTACGTAATCATAGGAATCATTCGAATGATATGCGTATAATCGAAATAATCTAATGTTTTTCTGGTTCATTGATTTGATTGACCTGGAAAGAATTAAAGAAAACGAATGATTTACAATATATTAATCCCATGAATTGTCATAATCGAATGGATCATTCGAATGATATGACTATAATTGAAATGATCGAATGATTTTCCCTAATCGAAGCATTCATTCGAATGATGATTATAATCGAAATAATGGAATGATTTGTTAAAATTCGCATGATAAGAGTATCATCAGATGAATCATTCGCCTGATCAGTGCCAGATCAGGGTATTTTTGCGTCCCGGGCAGAAAGATTTTTCGGCGTCCCCTTACTAAGGATATATACATATATATATATATATATATATATATATTTTTTTTTTTTTTTTTTCATGATTTGTAAAATTTGGTACCCCTTTATGAATGGCGCCCGACAAGGGCTCTGCTAGCCTGTGCGTTAATCCGGCATTGCGCATGATACTAGTATAATCGAAATAATGGAATGATTTCTTATAACCGAATGAATCATTCGCATGATACAAGTATCATCGAGTATGACCTCCATTTATGCCCATCACTAAACCAACCGGATGGAATGGTCATACAATGTTATAGGGAATATAGAGGGATTTTGCTGAAACGAATCCGGTGTATTTGTTGAGTTATACAAAACTTTATGCACACATACCATTTCCATAAAGGTTTCCCTCAAGGTTATCAGAATACAACACAAAACAAAAAAAAAAAAAAAAAGTTTTTCTGTGACAGGATTTGAACCGGGTATTCCGGTCAGCAGATTACACAACAGACGTATTTATTGTCGTGACCAACACTATGTACTTAATCTCAAAAAAAATTCCATTATTGAAAAAAAAATATATAATCGTTTGTATCCATAAAAAAAAAGCTGAAAAGCTGACACGAATATGAAATAATTACAACAATGCTCGTAAAATTCGCGATGTATTGTTTAAAAATTCCATTTTAATAATCTCTACAACAATTGACGTGAGTAGCAGACGTATCAATAATAGAAATCAACAATATGTGACCGTTACGTCACAGTAGCCAAAACCAACAATGGCCCCTGTTAAATAAAACAAAAACGGGCGCGTGTTGTCAAGTCGAAATCGACAAGTGCACGCGCTGGCAATAATCGAATCTAACTGGCTCGCGCTGCCAACCGAAAGCAATTTTTATATCGCTTGCCGCTCACTTTATTGTCAGTTTCAACAATAAAAAAAGCTACGGTCGTCAAATATGAATTCCATTTCTGCATTCTTTTATGAATAATTAAGCGAACGCCCCCTTGTGTTAGCAAAATCGTACATTTTATTGCCTGCAGTTGTTTCGTTTGTTTCTTTCCCCCCATCCTTCTTCCCCTTTTCAAGTAGAATTTTCGGAATTACATTCGCGTCTTAATTTTTTTTTTCTTCCTAAACACAAACGACAATAAAAAAAAGAAGAAACCATTCTCTTCTTTGATAAAAATTACTCCCAAATACAACGGCACTTTAAAGTTGACATTTGCTTCTGTTACAGCGACGCTTTCGCATGAGTTATGAGATGTTTTACAAAATTGAATTTTTTTTTTAGCTTTTTCGCTCTGTTTCTTTCTTTTTCTTTTTTTGCTTCTTGTTAAGGTAATCTAGATAAAAGCTGCGTTAACTCGGGAATAGACGCCATCCTAACGAAGTTTGGAACGTACTTGTGTCACTTTCTGTCACAAATCCTACACCTCTTGTAAAATGAAAGCCTAAAAGTGAAATGAGAGAGAGAGAGATCGGTGTAGAAAAGAACGCTGTTGTTAGGAGGGCAGAGTCGCTTTGAGACAAAGTAAAAATGCTATAAAAAGACATTCGTGTCTGGAAAAGGTAATGGATTTTACATTCCATTTCTTCCAAACGAGAATTTTAAGTGTCGTCTGAAGACTGCTCATTTGAATTCATATAAGAGAACTCCTCCCCAACCCCAGAAGGTTTTTATATGGAGAATAAATGCTGCATTAGAGTATCTTCAAGACCCCCTCCCCCCCAACACTTTTAATTATTTTGTCTGCTTCTTCGAGAGTTCATGAACCTGAGCAGACGATGTCTATAAAGTGCCCCCTTGCGTTTAAAACTGTTAATTTCATCGAGAAATTTGAACCAGATCCTATAAAGTATTTTAAAAATGCGTTAAAATTAATTAAATATTTAATATTTAAAATAAAATAAAATAATTAATTAGTTAAAGTTTTTTAAAATTATTTTAATTCGAAAATTAATTTTTCTTTTTTGAACAGACCACAGTTTTATTAAAAACTAAACTATTTGAAGAATAGCATCTTAGAAATATTATGATCGATATTTTATTTTAGCACAGTCTCGATAATCCGATTTTCGTTAATCCGACTTCCACTTCAAATTATAGGAAATTAGAGGAGAGAAAAAGCATTAATAGATGGACCGAACGATTAGCAAAATAATATCTGTGTAGAGAATCATCTACTCATAATTCAATGGGGCTAGTATGGCTGTTACCTAAGATGACAGCGTTCAGAAAAGCGCCAAAATCGTGATCAATAACACTGATTTCTCTAAACTTTCAATTAATTCTTTCTCACCTATCTTTTCGCTTTAACCTTTGACCGTGTCTTAGACCACGATGGGATGTCAATGTCTTTAGTGCAGCTGACCTCTGACCCACTGTTCCTACCGTCATCGATCATGTGGGGGATACGTCGGCGGTAGAAAGCAATGATTGACGGCACGGACTGTACATCATTAAACGCACCTTACTCACCCACGAAAAGCCAAAACCAACTTCAAAGGTCATCTATCCAGAAGCGCCACCTATATACATGTGACTGAAAAAAAAGAAAGAAATCCGATTTAAAAGTTGGAAGTCCTCTAAATGCTCAATCAGAAAGTGCAATGACGCAATAGTGACGTCACGCAATCTGCATTTGATTAAGAAGTAGTATTAGACGATTCAGCTGAATCCAACTGGATTTTTCTCCCATTTTGAGGCTGCATAAAGTCAATGGGCCTTTTCTTTCCTCATTTCATCCCGGTTTGCCTTTTCATTGAAACCAGATTGTTTTCCACGATTTATTGAATACCCCCAATAGGTGTGGAGCTATCAGCAAAGTGCAGACGATCAAATAGCGCCGGGAGAAGGCGTAGGAATGCGCGCATTAAGGGTACCGTGTCTTCCTTTAATGCTTGTGTAGCGGAAAACATTAAGTTCTCATTTACGGCCCGGTGTGTCGTGTTCGGCTCCTCCGTCAACTGTCTTAATGAATTGGTTCTCGAACGACCATAGTTTGCAGCGAATGCCGACGACACGAGCCATAAAACGACACCTAATGAACACATTTACGTTCTTTGACATCGCGTAACCGTTGACCATTAAACTTCCCTTCCCCCACTGCGGATATAATTTACGCGCCCCCTTCGCGAGGCCCTTTTTGAATCTTAATGTCCCACTTAATGACTCGGTGTCCTTTGCAACCTCCAGGCTCTTCAGATGTTTGATTCTTTGTCCTGCGACTTCTGTTGGCGTCTGCGGAGTTTTAACAATAATTTTACACCCCGTATTTGACCTCACGTGCTGCGCGGACGAGAAATATGAACGATCTCAATACTGTCTGTTGTCCAAGTTTTTTTATTACACGACTGTACATGCCTGAAATTATCAAGGAAAATGTTTATGGAATTGTTTGTACTTTATGTAGGCTCTGTTTCTTATCCCCAATTAACGTGTATTGGTAAGACAGCATTACAAATACACTCGCTGGCCAAAAAATTAGAAACCTTTGTCCAGCAGTTTTGATTGCTTTGAAGCTTTGTGCGCCAATGGAACACGCGGAAATCACGTGATCCAAATTTATCTAATTTATCTCCCACCTGATCATGCACAAGACTACAGGGATGAACTGCAGTCATGGCTTGCGAGCTACCTTACTTCTGATGAACTTACCTTTCTTACAGGGGACTTCAATATGCCCACCCCAAGACACTCGGAAACTAGGCGAGACTTCATTACCTTCATTGAAAATTTAGGGTTGTGTTTCCTTGAGCCTACAAGGGGAGACCAAGCGTTAGACCTAGTATTTCATCGTGCTGCAGATTTGAGCCCACAATACCGACCTTCACTTTTAATTCGGACCACAAACCACTCACGTTTGCGTTTAAGTTCCCGTCGATGCATCCTTGGGATGAAGAAATCCTAACCGTTTTCTCAGTTAATTTCATCAGGCAAAAGGTCATAATGAGTTTTCTCACCTCAACCAACTGGGCAGCACTTTCCACTCTACCAATGGAAGAAGCCACTAATGGTCTGGCTTCCCTCCTAAAGGCAATGGCAATTCAAGGAGCTTCAAAAACAATCAGAATCTCTAAATGGACAAAAACCATGGTTCTCGAGAGATCTGAAGCCCGCTTTCCTAGATAAGCAACGTGCCTTTAGGAAATGGAAGAGGACTGGATCCACAAGTGATTTCATTAGCTTTAAAAAGAAACGAGCATTTTTCCTGAAGCAAAAGCGACACGCCAACGATAGGTACATAGCTAATAGGTTAGTTTGCTCAAAGCGGCCATTTGCAAAGTATTGCAAAGATATTAAGATGGATGAAAGCCTTTTCTTTGAGTGGGCCGATAATACGTTTGGTAAGAGTCATGTAAAGAAAGAATCGAATCCTCCCATCTCCATTCCATCACGTGATTCGACTCCCCTGTCTACACTTAACATCAAGAAGGAGAATCTGATGAAAGTAATAAACGAGTTACCGAAGAGAGCTACTGTCTGACCTGATGGATTTCCCTTGTTTATCGTTAAAATATCCTGTGTCTTCATTGTGGATGCCTTTTTACATATCTTTAATGAAATTCTACGAACCTCGACAGTGCCCCACATTTGGACACACTACTGCATTAAACCCAGTCCGAAGAATTCGAGACCAAAAACTGCGAAGGATTTTCGTCCAATCTCAGTTGGCTCTTCGCCCCTTAAAGTTTTTGAAAAGGCAATCCTCACTCAACTTATGGAGCACTGTTTCCATCACAGACCTCACCACCTTCACACTGTGGTCCCTGGAAGATCTACTACCACCAATCTCCTTCAAACTCTCTTTCATATACAGGATGCTTTGAATTCTCGAACTCAGCTCGATATAATTTTTCTGGACGTCAAATCTGCATATGACAGGATTTCCATCACATCCTTACTTAACATCCTGAAGAACTACTTCAGGATCTAAGATAACCTCCTCACCGTACTCAATACATTTTTTCAGGAAAGATGGCTGCTTGTTGAGCACAATGGTCTCTCCCGTTCCTTTACTGTCGGCAGAGGGGTTCCACAAGGTGGCGTTTTGTCAGCAGCACTCTTTGCAGCTGCTTTGGAATCTCTTCTGGCAAATTTCGGAAAAGAATAATCGCAATGCATGTCTCTATAAATGGACATCAAATAAAGCATGTTAACTCCCTATAGGAACCTCGGTTTGGTGTGGGATTCGAACCTGTCTTTTCTGGAGCACTTCAAGGAAGCAAGGAACAAATTCTACGCAGCCCCTTGGTCTGCTCGACAGGAACTGGTTGGGTACGGCAATAAGAAACTAATATCTGGATTTGTCCAAACTTGTGTTGTACCCGTGGCTCTCTACGCGTCGGAAATCTGGTCCTCCTCTCCTTCAACTCACCTGCAGTGGTTCTTGGGGCTTGAGTATTGGCTGCTGCGATCCCTCAGTAGGTCTTCAGGACATCCCCTTACTATCTCTAGGGCTATACTACATGGAATGACCCCTTGGAAACAAACAATCACTACTCGCAATATAATGACCCTCTCCAAGCTTATTTCGGGTGGACTAGATGCTCCCATCATCGACAGGCTCATCCTTCCGATCATCAGAAAGGTATTTCTGAAAATCGGAAAGATCACGCGTCTTCCCAATGAACAAATCGACTAAGGAACCCCAGTAAAGCGTACAGTATTTATCTGATACCAAGGAACTTGTAATTATACCACGTGATAACTTATATTTACATACTATACGTTTAATTATCTGGTAACGCCAACTGCAAAAGGGGTTCCAATATTTTGGCCCATGAGTGTAGAAAGAAACTGTAGGCTGTTGTAAGTATCATAAGAGATCTAGTATGCCCAATAACCGTAGGGCTTATACCTACTCCCCCCCCCCAAATTCTTTTAATTTTCCTACATCTAATTTTCTCATCACAGTACATATACGTATAGACAGAATTTCTCATATACGACCCCTCACCAAAAGTATTCGGACACCATAACACCATAATAGGGACACCATCGGAAATGGTGTCCCTATACTTTTTAGTAGGGTAGTTTATATTATTAAATAAAGTCGGTCTTTACGCTTTTCAATATTTCTCAGGGACGTTGCCAATGTTTCTGATGCTGCATGCACTGCGCATGCGCATTTTTGATGTTTTTACACGTCAACTTGCAATCAAACAACGTTGGTCGGATGATTAGTGATTTTACAATGACACAATTATCCGGATTTTTCTTTAAGCAGTTTTGTCAGCGTTTAAGTTAATAAAAGACAACACTGACACTCTATTAGCGCCCCCAGTTCGTCCAGATAACCCCATTGACACTCCCCGCTTCCTTCAAGACGGGTACTTCGTGTGTGTAGCGAACGGAGACCACCGCATTCTCCGTAGGAAGTTCTCCAAGGACCGTGGTTTTTAGCTTCCTCCTAATGGCTTTCCTAATTAATTAATTATGTGACAACAGCAGGGATGTGGTTTAAGTTAATCACTCGAACTTGTCCTGATCCGGTGGGAATAGTAAGAAAGTGTGTCAACTGACCTCCTCTTTAAGTTCTTAGAGTGGGTGACTGAAGGTTCTATTCACTTTATAAATAAAGGCCCAACCCACCTTGGTATCAGCGTTGACTCCCTTACGCATCGTACCCAATACGTTTTTAATATTAATCAATTAATCATACGTTTCAAGAGTAATTTCATATTTCCATCATCAGAGGAATTCCTTCTATTAGTTTTTTTTTTTTTTATAAAACGCACCAAGGTTTAAACTTCTTCCAGGCAATCAACGATTCACTGGCTGAAATAAAACTTCCTACAATCTGCTCTAAACCTGTTCCACTGTAAGTTGAATTTATGGTCACTCGTTCAGTAATTCTTTATGAGTCCAGCTTCCAGCTTCATTCAGAAGCTGGAAGCTGGACATTCTGGAAGCTAGAAGTTCTTCATTCAGAAGACTTTCCAGCTTCATTCATTTTACTAACCCGTCTCGTCTCAGAAGACTTATAAACTTCAATCAGGTCCTCTCTAAGGTACCTGATTGTAAAGCTCTTTAGCCCATTTAATTAAAGTCATTCCTGGTACGGTTTCCCGTTTGCCGATCTCACCATGTCAGTTGGCCATCTTTGGACCCTTTCAAATAGTTCAATATCTTTTTTCAGATGAGGTCTCCAAACTTGAACACTGCATTCCAGATGTGGTCTTACAATTGCCTAGTACAGTGGGACTATGACCTCCATATCTCTACAAGATGTTCGATAATTCATCGGTAGGACACCATGGGCTTTCTTGGCTGCCTGTTTGCACTGCCAAGAAAATTTCATATTTGGCAGCATTAAAACATAGCTGCCACTTTTCTGACCATTCTTGCAGCCTGTTGGAGTTATCCTGAAGGAGCGTGGCTTGGCATTGATCATTAACAACTCTCCCAATCTTTACATCTGCAGATTTTGACATCACGCCCTTTATCCTTTCATCGATGTGAAAAATGAAAATCAGAAACAACAGTGGTCCAAGACCCGATCCTTGGGAAACCGCACTTCTGGCATTACACCACGTGAAGAATATCCATTAATCACAACCCTCTACCTCCTGTCCTGAAGCCTCTCCCAGAATTCATCTTAGAATCTTTCTGGTAATCCCACAATATAATCCAGTTTATACGGTAACCTCTTTTGAGGGATTGAGTCAAAGTCTTGCTGAAATCCAAAAAAACTATGCATTCGGAGGTAGAATCGCTGTCCTCCCCCACACAGGGTGGAAAAGACCCGACTTCGAGTCCCGTCGATGACGTGAGGAATTTTTATGAATCTTTTTCACAACGTGGCTGAGTTAGTCGATCTCAGGCGAGGGCTAGAAAATCGACCATAGAACAAAGATGGACAGTATACATGGAGCAATATGGCTTTTGTCTCTGATGCTCCTAAAACCCAACAACAACAAATAAACCAAGTCGAAATCGTTCCCTATATTCAGCTCATGAGTAACTGTGTCAAAATAGGTTAGTTAAACATGATTTTCCATTAACAAAACCATGCTGTGTGTGCTTCTGAATGCTGAGTGGTCAGATGTCAAAGTACATAAGTAGACGTGCTTTGAGTGACTGGGGTTCAAGTCCGTGACTGCTAAATACGGTGCTGTTTCTCGTATTTTCTGTATCTTGTTAACTTCTCTGACTATGTGTGGTCGAGGACATTTTATTTTAAATGTCCTCGGATTGCAGTCTTATTCATTTCCTCCAAGGTTTTCCCTACCACAGAAGTCAGACTAACCGGTCTTTAGTTAACGGCTTCTCTCTTAGAAACACCTTTATGTATTAGGGACACGTTGGCGTTTTTCCAATCCAAATGAATCTCTTCCGAGTCCCAAGATGCCCTCATAATTAACCTCAATGATTCAGTACAGTCTCTAATCGCCCCCTCAAAATTACTTGGCAGTGCTGATACCATTCTGTCTAGTGAAGAAATAATACAAAATGAACAGAAGTATTTTAAAAAACGTAGATATTTAAAAACTTTGTATTCTTAATTCCATTGGTTGTACTGATCTTAGATAACGTGTCTTAAAAGACTGTCTTCTTGGATATTAATTGGAATAATACGTTTTAAACGATCTTTGGACCTTTTCTTTTTCTTCCCAAATAAGTGCGTCTTAAAGTCCAAAAAATACGGTATTTACCGAAGATTGAGTATTTTGTCGAAAGCAGTTTTCGTAAGTGACCTTTGGTGGAGGATATATACAATTTTCATGTTAAAAATCAAGGATTTGTTAGCGTATATTATTTAATTATCGGTAATCTTGTATTACAAAATCCTCGGAGATTAATTACTGTCCAAGGAAATAGGCGTGGACAAACTATACGAAAACCCAGTTTTATATAACGGGCAAACGTCCCTCTTGAATATTCTAAAATGTTCGTCTGTCAAACAACAGGAAGCTTTGGTAAGGCACTCGGCCTCGTGCCATACAACGCCCAAGGTCAAATGTCCGCTTTTCTCCTTTCAAAATGTGTACCACCATCCCTTGGGGTCCTCTGGCTGGATTATCCTTCGATTTCGACTAGTACGCACTTCATCATCTAACACCAAGATTTGTCCGAATCTCACGCATGCAAAGGGGGTGTCTGAGTACGGCCCTCAGCCATGTCGAAGCTCCTACCGATTACATCCCACTCGTGTCACCAGCTGGCCAGAGCAGTGTAGTTCACATACTCGAATCTCCATCGCTGGGTCAGGCGGTGAGGGTCACAAGGGGTCATGAATACCTCCCGGTTATCCGTATCACAGTCCAGACAGTTGCCAGTAACAGGGTGGATTAGATGTTGGTTATTCTAAAAAAAGAAAAGAAAGAAAGTTAATAAACCCAACTCATTAATTAGCCATGGTTACCGTATTTACTCGGGTACAAGATCGAAATTTATGATCCTTAAAATTTTTCTACTTTTGTTCTTTGAAAATTAATAACAGAAATAAATTTTAAAGGGTAATACTTCACAAAAATGAATAATTTAAGGATTATTAAGGATATAAGGATAAATTTATTAAAAATAAATTAGAAAATGAAGGTAAAAATGCATTAAATATTTTTGTGCGCACAGAAACTAAACCCTACCAAGTCATACTTCCACAGTTGGTTCCCTTGCATCCCGTGACAGTTCCAGAGCACAATTGGAGCTTGGATTTCTGAGTTGGACACGTCAAAGCATACAGTCCTCTTAAATGGACGGATGTCCTTATGCCAGGTTAACAAAAATTGCTGAAAAATATTATTAAAATTTATTAAAATTCCTAAATAAAAAAACTCGTCTAATTTCATTTTGCAAAAACACAAAAAAAAATCTTTTAAATATAAAATCTTTTTAAAAAATCTTATAAATCTTGGGCATGCGCAAAGCTGCACGTAAGACTGAAAATTAGCATAATGAATGACGTGCGTGTGACGTCACAACGACTTTTCATTCAGCAACCCGTGAAATCTGCAAGACACGATTTGCAATTGGTTTCCATGGTAACGCATTTTTACTCGCTAGATGGCGCCCAAATTGTTTCATTTCCTTCGAGTCTTAAGACTTATAAATATATTAAATATAAATATATATAAAATAAAAATATAAAATATATAAAGATATATAAAAATAAATATAAATAAAAAATATAAATATAAAATATATAAATATAAAATAAGAATATAAAATATATAAATATAACTGATATATAAATATAAATAAAGATATTAAAGACTATTAATGATATGCGATATTTGAATATCTGCAGGGGGTATTTGGGCTTACCTGCTCTCCTCCCAGATTAGGATTATCCTTAATACACCTGTCTAATCCAAACTTTTCGTTTTGGCCTCGGAACTTGGTATCGATACACAGGTCATCGGCAATATTCCTAATCTGAGTTCAAATTTTAAAAATAATTTTTTAGAAAAAGTTACAAAATAAAACTAATTTATTTATTACCAAAATTCAATTTATAAAATAATAAAAAAATTGAAACTTAAAACCGCATAAAATTTCCGTATATTTTAAATCCAAAGAATTATTAGACATCGTTCTGCCCTTATATTTGGGGGTCTTCCTACCTCTCCCGTGGCGTAGTCGGGTGGTTCCACCGGAGGGTACCTTTTCGGCTGATCATACGCCACGTTTTCCATAAACCACCTGAATGGCTTGCACTTCAGCTTTTCCCTCATGATTTTTTGCTTGGTGAGGTTGCCCACTTCGAGGTCTTGGTAATGTGGCCTCCTCAGGTACAGGTAGTACTTGTATTCGTCCATCCACACTTCGGCCACCCGTTTGTAGTTCTGGAACGACAGTAGAGGTCGCTGTAATACGAAAATAACCAGCGAAACCAACAATGCGAAAAGAAATATTCTAAAATATCAAATAATCAAAACCAAGCCAGATCTTCTGTAAAGCCAGCAACCAATCAATGAAAATAAAACAATCAAAGCTAAGCACCAAGTAATCAAACACAATAATTAAAGCTTAGAGCTCAAACAAAACAAACAATCAAAGTTCACAATCAAACAAAATGTAAAACTCAAAGCATGCAATCAAACAAAATAAACAATCAAAAGAAAGGTATACAGTCAAACAATCAAGGCTTCAAGCTAATTCATGCCTGTTTTTCTCCTTTAGTCATAGTTCCCTCAAAACGACGATCCCTCATCAGTTTGCGAATTTGAGGTCCAACAAAAATACCTTGTTTTATCTTCTCTTAAGTGATCGATGGGAGTTTTGTGCAAAGGTAGTTGAAGCAGGGCCCTTCCTGAGGTAAAGCTTCCACAAACCGTTTCATCAAACCCACTTTGATGTGCAATGTTGGAAGGAAGACAGTTTTGGGGTCTATCAGTAGTTTATGAATTATGTCCTTTGATCCAGGTTACTAACTGCCCCTCTTTGGCCAGACCTTGACATTCCAGTGCTCCTTACTCCTTGCTTGACTGTTCCACTCACACAAAAAGCAAGGAATTTTTGGGTAGCCAGATTGCTATCCAAGTAACATGCCTGTCATTTTAAAGTCAGCACAGATTAACCAACCATGTTCTTCAAACTAAATATTTGTCAACAAGTTCTTCAACTTTTCGTATGGATCTTTTAAATGGACAGAGTTAGCTACTGGTTTTGACCCATATTTATTTCCTTTGTATTCCCTAATTCCTAAATAGTTCATTAAGTCATTTATATTACTGCAAAAAACCATAGAATAGTCCTCAGAAAAGAAGGGGACTAGATTCCGTTCTCTGTGTCTGTACCATGAGAAAAATGCCCCACGTGCTAGAAGATTATCTGACTGAAGTCTAGAACCAAGGAGTTCTGCAGATTCTTTGGGCAATTTGCATCTCTAAGCAGATCACTGAGTTCATGCTGTGAAAACAATTGAGGGCTGGACTCAGTGTCTCCAGGCGTGTAGACTTCAGTTTCTCAGACGTTTTACTCTCTGCTGCTATATTCTCCAATATAAGTGGAGGGCATGGAATCGGCAGGTTATCTTCACGTGGGACTGGTTTAATGGCAGATTGAATATTAGGATGCACAATGCCCTTCTTACCCTTTGCATTATGTCATTCTACATTACAAAGGGAATTATCTTTTTATCATTTTTCCACTCATGGGAATTATCTTTTTTCAAGGGTAGTAATTAATACGAGAGCTGTTCAATATGTTTTTCAAGAAACAACCGTACTGCTTGCTATTTCTATCTGAGCTGCAAAATTTAAATCCAAACCAAGTGCATCACAGCAATTGTTCAGTTGACTCGTGCGCACGCATCGTACTCTCCATGACCATTTGCATATGAAACGTGTTTGTACACGTTAAGTTCCAAGACTACTCACACCTGACCAACAACAATTCGCATGGAGGTTTTTCAGGAGCCGCAAAGGTGGCTACTGAAGATGGTGAGGTTCTGCCAAGGTGATACCAGTGGATGAGATACGGCTTCATCATTTCCATCCAGAGAGTAACCAATGAAGCTCTGTTTGGAAGTCTACGTCATCTACAACTTCAAAAAAGCAAAGGTTGTGGCTTCTGCAGGAAAGGTGATGGCCATCTCTTGTTTTGACTCAAGGAATGGTTTACCAGCGTGTTGTGCCACGTGATACGACTGATACGAGATCTTCGAAAGAACTGTATTCGCAAACGACCACAACTGCACTCGGGTGGGTGGGTGGATGCTCCATCAGGACAATGCGTGACCATACATTGCTCATACTGTCATCGAGTACTCAGCCAGAATTAATGTCAAATATGTTCCTCATCCACCCCCTGATATTACACCCTTGGATTATTTTTATTTTATTATCAAAGTTAAAGAAGGGATTTCGAGGAAAAGTTTCCAGTTCCGTTGCAGAGACATTTTCTAAAATTGAAACAAACCGGACCAAGTACTCTGAAAAAGCAGCAATCTCAGAATCAATCAATTATTAAAAATCAAACAAATTTCCTTGAAATTCCGACAATTAATAATAACAATAATTGTTAGAAGCACTTACTCTGCCCACGAAGTCTCCTATTCCCGGATTCGGGAACGGTGCAAACTTCCTGTAAATATGGCCGATCCGGGAACAAGGTACATCGACCATCTGTCCTCCGCACTGCCAAATTTTGAAAGAAAGTTCGTACTGCTCTCCTCCCCACACATCTAGTCCTTCGTCGTAGCCACCGAGATCCCAGAAGAAGTTCCGGTCGATCACGAAAAGGCCTCCGGCCATCACAGGACTCCTTCAAAACGAAAACGGAATCGTTAGAAATTCAAGACGCGCTTTGGGTGATGATCAAAATTGCACCACAAAAGCGATCCTCTCAAAACTCGAAGAATTCACCTGAAAGGTTCCGTCGGGTGTCGGAGGTCCTCAGGTAGCAGAGGTAGTCTCTTATAGTAGAGCTCCCAATCGAAGGCACCGCGAGCCCCTTCATCTTGGGCTCTGTACGCGAACGTATCGTAGTCGATGACGTCAATAAACGGACAGACCACGGTTTTCCGATCAATGGCGATTGGCTCTGAAATACACACAAAGATGGACATAAACCATTAGCACGATTATGGTTACGTTAGCATCTATCTCTGATGAATAAAAAGATAAAGGTGCCTTGAAACGTCAATTGCATATTTTTAGATTTATAAAGGCTTACCCAAGAGAGGAGGAAGCCAATTAATGTTGGCTTCGGTGTGAGAATCCAGGAAGACTATCACATCTCCTGTGGCAGCTCGAGCTCCCATCAGTCGAGCGCGAATCAGGCCTTCTCTTTTACTCGCTCTGAGTATCCTCACGTTCCGGAAGTGTTCGTGAACGTAATTTTCAAGGGGTTTCTTCAGCTGGTCTGAAAGAAGAAAGGTTAAACCTTTATAAAGAGCAATTCTCTTCGACCTTCTTTAAAATAAATCAGGAAAAAAAACTCGAAAAATTATTGGAAAGCCCCTTTGGAAGATTGAAGTTCACAAGACAGTTGAATCCACAATGTCAAATTATACGGGAAAATTATGGACAACTTGAAGGAACCCACATTTCTTAAGTTCTGCAATGGCCCAAAGTTGACGCACAAGTTAATGAATCCTTTAATAAAATCCATTTTCTTCAACACTATGCGCTTCCCAACACTTTTGAGAAGATAATATTTGCAGGGGTGGCTACGCTGACATTACCTTTGTTGCTGAAATCGTCCACGAGGATGATCTCCTTCACTAGTTCAGCTGGAGCCCTGTTCTGCACGCTGGTGACGGTCCTTAGAAGGGTTGACCAGTGTTCGTTGTGGAAGGGGATCACTATGCTGGCCAGAGGCAGTTTGGAGAGGTACAGTTTGGTGCGACATCTGTAAAGACATGTGGGAGACTCATTAGTGTACAAGTATCGAATTATATTTCATGTTTTTCAAGCCTTTCAAAAGGAAAATTATAGAAGACAGGTAGTAATTTACATAACATCATTTATAGTACCATGTTTAGCATCTGAGGAACCAAGAATTCGGGACAAGCGATATTTAGGGCCATCTCTTGCTAATTGTCTTGAAAATCTAAGGCTATCCATCTAAGGTAGAGCGAATTTCCTTTCTCCAAATATGGGACGAGCCCTGATGGGCTCGTTCCATGTTTGGAGGAAGGAAATTCGGTCATTCGGCCTTCAAAGCGGCGATTAATTGAGTTCTGTTTTTTGGGCAGTGTCTTCTCAATGCACCCAACAATCCAGTTCGTCCCTGGATAATAATGCGTTACGACGTGGGTAACGCAATATTGTCCAGGATGTCTAGGCTAGATAGACCTAAGCGCTTACGGTTTTGTCCAAAATAATCTGTGGTTCCAAACCATCACATTGCCTCCTCAAAACGTCCATTATCGGGAAGATACAGTCAAATTTTCTTGCCATCAGGCACACGAAATCACAACCATCAGACTGGTATACCATGTATCTTGAGTCGCCACACCAAAGTGCAACTCTCCATTGGCCTATGGTCAAAGAACGGCTGGTATTACACCAAGCTAGATGGCGTGTGGCATTAGTCGGGGAAATTAGAGGATTTTGAGCAGCTTCTTCTTCTTCTTTTTTGGTCCTTAGCTGGCAGCTGGAGGAGGCGGTTGGCCACGCAACCAGTATGCTGCTGTAGGTGCCCTGAGCAAGTCCGAAACCCTGCGGCACGCAGGGTTTCGGACTTGCTCTGTGATGTTCTTCCATACTTTACGATCCATGGCGTCAGTCCTGGCCTGGTTAAGGTCGAGACGTCGGCTCTTCAAGTCATTTTCCACTTGCTTGGCCCACGTTTTCCTAGGCGCGGTCCGTTGGATGCTCCATTGGGTGGGTCGCTGTCTCCAAAGGAGTGTGGATGGTATTCTGTTCGTGCCCATTCTACATACGTGGCCAAACTATCTAAGCCTTCGCTTCTGGATTTGGTCGGCAATGGTTGGTTGCTGTTGGCATCATTAGTGATGCGGTCACAAAGTGAGATGCCCAAAATCTGCCGCAGGCATCGCATTTGGAATACCTCAAGTTTGTTTAAATCTAGCTTGAGACAAATCCATGTTTCTGATCCGTAAAGGAGAATGGGCAGGATCAAAGTCCGGAAGAGTCGGATTTTAGTCTTTGAGGAAATGTTGGTCCTCTTCCACAGACACCATTTGAGCGAGGCGAACGCAGTGGCCTCCTGTCCAATTCTGCTGTGGATTTCCATTGTGGATGCAACTTTCTTCTCCTGGACCAGCGACCCAAGGTATTTAAAGTCCTGCACTTGCTCGATCTGGACGCCTTCGAGATAGATGGTGGCTTGCGACCCATCTGTTGTCAGGGCCTTTGTGTTATCAGCATTGATCTTCAAACCGTATGGCCGGGCAATGCGGGCAAGGTCGTAGAGGATGTCCGTGGCTTCAGAGTCGTTACCAGCAAATATAGCACTATCATCGGCAAACATCAGGTCAGTCACATAGTGATCCTTGTCATATTGTATGCCCCGTCTGTTTCTGAATGCTTGCCTCATAATGGCGTCGACCACGATGTTGAAAAGCAACGGGGAGGCTACATCCCCTTGGCGGACTCCAGTTTGGATGGTAAATTCCTCAGATAAATCGTTCTGGATGCGCACCTGGCTGGTTAAACCGTTGTATGCAGTTTGGAGGAGTGTGATGACTTTTCGAGGTACATGTTCGACCTCTAGTAGTTTCCATAAGGCAGGCCGATGGACACAGTCAAAAGCAGACTTAAAGTCAATGAAAACAATGACGGTTCGCTGTCCACACCGGATCCTCTCCTCCATCAGCTGACGGATGGCAAAGATTTGATCACAGCATCCTCGCTCGGGTCTAAATCCCGCCTGTTCTTCTCGACTGGTTTGCTCGCGATGTTTTTGCAGCCTTGACTGGATGATCTTCATAAAGACCTTTCCGATGATGGAAAGGAGGCTGATGCCACGGTAGTTCTTGCAATCCCGGTTATCACCTTTCTTGTGGATCGGTATGATAATGGCTTTCCTCCATGTTAGCGGAATTTGTTCAGTGCACCAGATGGTTTTGAGGAGTGAGTGTAGTCGGCGAAGCAGTACATCTCCCCCGGCTTTGATCGTTTCTGTGGTGACTTGGTCCACTCCTGGTGCCCTGCCATTCTTTAGGGATTGTATGGCTGCTTTCACTTCTTCTACTGTAGGCTCAACATCGACCATGGAGACTTCAGGGGGATCGATCGATAGTGCGGCTTCTGGCGGTTCCTGAGGTGGGTCGTGATTATACAATGCTTTGAAGAATTCACTCCACCGTTGCAGGCGTTCGGACGGTGATCGCACGAAGGTCCCATCAGCATTCTTGATGTTGTCACTAGTCAATTTGGTCTTTCCACTCAGACATCTGAGCAGCTGCATGAACGGGTAACCCATATCATGCAGAATCCTGCGTATGATATGTGTTCCAATCGTCTTACTGTGAGCCTGTGAGTGCTGCGACAAGGTCGACCTGTGTTCCGAGGGGACAATTCTTTGTAGGGTTCTCCCCCCACGTTCCATTAGCTTCGAAGGTTTTCCGGATCGTTTCATGATGGCTCCGACACCAGTGCACTTCCATTTGCAAATCATATCACCAGTCGTCGGCACTGTAAGTTTCTTTACTCCTTTAATCCTACTACCATCTTCTCCAAGACCTATGGCCACATTTATAGTTGTGTCTAACACATGGTGTTCGGATAGGACGTGAACAAGTATCAATGGAAAGGTGTCCGGATATTAATTGTATCTCAGTGTATAATGACTCTTATATTATGATTGCTTTCATCATACAAAGTAACACATAAACGTGGAAGAATTCCGTTCTGTTTCAGATAAAGTTGTTTTTTGTAGAAAATGCGCATGCGTCAGTTTTGCGACTCTGCTGTATATTCCTCTGTGGGTAGCACGGTTGCTAGGATCGTCGTCCTCTCCATACCTGGTGGAAAAGACCTGAGTTCGAGTTTTGTCGATAACGGGAGGAATTTTTATGGGCCTTTTCTCATAACGTGGATGAGTTAGTCGGTCTCAGACCAGGGTAGCAAGGTTTTTTCTCCCTCAAACTCGGGTTTTTCATCCAGCAAATCAAACGAAGGTAAAACTTTCACGGTTATAAGTGATCATTCCACGTTGCCTTCTTGTAATGCCAAACAACACGAGGTTAAGAATACTAATGACCTCAGAATCTAAGATCCTCTAGGCATCTCAGATCACAACTTGGTTATGGTTCCTTCTCCAATGGAGCCTTTCTCTCGTGGCCATTCTTAGCCTCGTGTTGTTTGGCATTACAAGAAGGCAAAGTGGGATGATCTGCGAGATTTCCATTCTTTTCCTTGGTTGGATTATTGTTTTAAATGTTTTGATGTCATTGTTTGCTCAGATCGTGTCAGTGAAATTATTCTTGTAGGAATGGAATCCTTTATTCCACACTCCACCTTAAAATCTCGTCCTTTATCTAAACCATGGTTTTCCAATAAATGTGCTAAGGCTGTACAAGCTAAGCACGTTGCATATCTCAATTGCCTTGCATCCAAATCACCAGATTCGTTTTTTTTTTTTGTTTACACCAAAGCTCGCTTTTAGATTGATTCTTGCCTAAATAATTGCACATTTTGGTCTGTATTCAAAACAATTGGCCGCAACTTCTGTCCATCTGTACTGGAACTTCTGTGATATCCTGATGGTTGTAATGTATCCTCATCTAAAGATAAAGCTGGTTTGTCTAAATCTTAATTTTTCTCTTTAATCCTACATCAAGGAGGTTGGTCAATTTCCTCGTATCATATTAGACAGATTCCATCCAACACGTTCCTTAGTTTTCCTACGGTATTAAATGAGAAAAATTCCCAATAATCTCGATGTCAAGAAGTCTCTCCAGTTCTCAATGGTATTTCTCTACTTATTCCTAGAACTTATCTTGCCTTTATTTTGTATTGCCTCTTTCAATTTCTATTCCACCGATGATTTTCCTTCTGTATAAACATTTGCTCTTTTCCAGTCAATTCTTGAGGAAGGTAGAAAATCCATCGTTTGACATTATCGCTCAGTTACACTTCTGCTCTTTCTAAATGATGGAAAAATCCATAAACTGCCAACTCTTACTGTGATTTGAATCTTTGCAAATGATGATCGATCGCCAACGTGGATTTAATCAGAGTCGATCGACGCTGAGTAACAAATTTGACAAATTCAATGAAGACTTCAAGTAGTTTTATTTGAAACTCAAGAAAAATCTCCTTGACGTTTACAAGACTTTGGCTCCTTTTTGACGTAAAGATCTTTAGAACAATCGTCCGTCTTATGGACTGGCTTCCATTTAATGCTATTAGGGAGCCAATTTTCTCTCTAACCACTCAGAGAGAAAACTACACTGTGCTATCACTTTATTAGATACACCCTGCTGTCCACAGAAATGGTTTGTTCCACAACGTTGCAAGTCACACGACCAGAGTTGTGGATATAAATGCAGCAGAACAACCTTTCTAGTATCAGTTAAGCGTACAAAAGAATGGGGAAAAGGAGTGCTCTAATGGACTTCGAACGTGGCATGGTAGTAGCTGCAAGACGTGCTGGATAAAGCACCTCTGAAACGGCAGTTCCCCTGAACTTTTCACGCACCACAGTTTGAAGAGTGTATCGAGAATGATGCAACGAACAGGAAACATCCTCTCAATGGCACTCCTGTGGAAGAAAATCGCTTGTTGATGAGAGAGAGTTCAGGGGATGATGGCTAGAATTGCTCAATCAAACAGACGGGCCACAATGTCGCACATCACGTCAGAATACAACCTTGGTGCGGAGAACAAAATATCGCAACGGACCACTAGTCGCACTTTGTCGCGAATGGGCTACAACAGCAGACGGCCACATCACGTACCTTTGTTATCAATGAAGAACAAGAAAGCGCGCTTCCTGTGGGCACAGCAACATTAACACTGGACTATCGAGGATTGGAAAACAGTTGCTTGGTCTGACGAGTCGAAGTTCCTGGTGCATCATGTTGATGGAGGCTCAGAATTTGAGGAAGACAACATGATTCCATCGACCCGTCATGTCTGACGACTACTGTGAAGGTGGTGGGGACAGTATTATGGTGTGGAGAATGTTTTCTTGGCACACGTTGGGTCCATTGATACCCATAGATTCACGTCTGAATGCCACATCGTTGCTGACCACTTGCATCCGTTCATGCTCACAGTTTATCCTCAGTCAGATGGTTACTTCCAGCAGGATAATGCGTCAGTGCACAAAGCCCGAATCACTATGGAATGGTTCCAGGAAAATAACAATGAGTTTTCTTTGCTGCTGTGGCTCGCTCTGTTCCTAGATCTCAATCCTATTGAACATCTTTGGGATGAGCTGTTCGCTGTAGGCCCATACCTCCGTCGAATCTGAAGGAACTGCGTGACACATTCTTGTTTGCATGGTACTCTATTCCTGCACAACGTTTTCAGCATATTGTTCAATCCATGCCTAGACGAATTCAGTCTGTTTTGAAGGCTAAAGGAGGCTCAACACGCTTCTAGGTAGGAGTACCTAAAAAGTGGCAGCACAGTGTAGCTTATATGGCTCTTTGTCTTTTAGCTTCTACACTAATACTGGTGTTCCCGGAGGTTCAGTTGTTTCTCCCACTTTTCTCCTCTTGTATATCAATGACCTTCCACTGACTGAAAATCCAATCCATATGATGATAGCACATTGTATTCCACCTTCCAATTTGAGAAACCTTGCCCTTCGCAAATAGCTTCAACTTCTCCAATATCCACTACCAATTTCTTAAATGCCGACCTCCAGGTAGTTCTCCAGTGGGGCAAAGACAACTTAGTTGATTTCAATCCATCTAAAACTCAATCCTGTCTTATATCTCGCAAAAAGGGATTCTTCTGCTCCTATGCTTATCTCAACGACACAGGTTTCTAGACAAGATTGCAGATCTCTCTTAGGGATTACCCTGATTTCTAATCTCTCCTGTTGATAGGATTGCATCCTCCTCACATAAGGTGGAAAAGACCTGAGTTCGATCCCATGTTAGTCGGTCTCAGGCGAGGGCTACATGGTTTTTGTTCCCGGACGTCCACATTGCACCACCTTTAATCCAAATAGGACTGTTCATTATTATTTTTCAGCAAATGTGCTTAGTTGAATCCCATGCTTTTCCAGGAGCATGAATTGGTTGAGAGTTGGGAAGCTTGAAGAAAAGTACGAGCGTAGAAACCAGGTGAAAGCGATGGAATTGAAGATTATCACAGTGAAAGTTGTTAAAGCCATGCTCAGTTTTAGTAACATGAACTGGTTGAGAGTTGCGAACCCAGAAGGAACTCATTTACACTCATCAACTCAATCTCCAGTGAACCTCCCTTGGAGACTGCGTAGATGAGTGTAAATTGATGTAATTTATGCAAGCATACCGATAGCGGATATGACGTCAAGGGACTTCCAGGTCGCATAACTCCATAATGATGCTTGAAAGAAGATGAAAAAAGTTCCAGTTTCTAACCTTTCCTTACAGTGCGTGGTATTTCGAAATCTAGAAAATTTATTCCAGATTTATACCCGGAAATGAAAGAAGTAAAATAAGAATCTTTCTTTTGGTATGGATGAAAGTATTGATATACAGCAATCTCTCTCTCTCTCTCTCTCTCTCTCTCTCTCTCTCTCTCTCTCTCTCTCTCTCTTCGTTCTTTTCGGCTTAAAGTTCAAAGTATTTCTGTTCCCGCCAACAACTTATCCTACGAGGCAATCACTGGCTGCGCGTTAATTTCTCTAGAGATTCGTGGACCAATGAAATGAGCTCGAATTCACTTACCCCAGATGTCTAATATCCGGAAGGGACCGGTTGAGGGCAATAAAGTCGCTGACCAAAGCGTTAAAGCCGTTCACTTTATAAAGTTCCTCTTTCTTCTTTTCCATCCCGGGTGGCAAGAAGTAAGCTGTTCCGTGCTCCCCAGGGCCCTTCTGCTTCGCCTCTTCCTCGATCCGGGAATAATTGTGCCAGTCCCTCTTCTGGGAGATTTGTTCTTTCTGCGAGACAAGACACCGGGGTTACTCTGCACTCTACAACTCGGGAAAAGAAATAAAAGATTAGAGAAAGGTAGTCCGCGGGCGTGTGCGACTGCGCATGCGCTGGTGAGCGTGTAATCGGCAGGCTCGTTGACCCTTAGAATAATCTGTGGACGTTGGAAATGGAGCACGAAGGAAACAAGAGTGATTTGGTGGGAAATAAGTGGTAGTTCTAACAATAGTGCGCCCCTCCCCCCTTCGGTCTCATCGAAACCCCATCTATATTCTGGGAAATAGTTGGTATTAGACTTCCTTTGTGATTAAACCAATCGTTGCATCGGTGTGGTGATACTTGGGAAGCATCACGCATCTGTGGTTCTGCAAAGTTTTCCAGAGTTTTGTCGATGTTTCAGGCAACATAAACAAACGCACGTATTTCTGAAAATCGCATTATTTGGGGGTCATTTCCCCTTAATGACCACACTACGAGATCGGATAGTTTTATTGCGCAATTATCCACGAAGGCTCTTCTTCTTTTAATGGTCGTTTAAAACTGCAGTCACTGAAGGCTTTCAAATCTCGATTCTTAGGTCTCTTCCAATGTCCAATACCATCTTTTCAAACGAATAATATGTACACTGTATGACCAAAGTATTTGGCGCCTCTATTTCAATACGCCAATAACCTTTCCGCGTGAGCAACTGCACTCTTCTGACTCTCCCAAATGTGCAGCGGATGTTATTTAAAGTTGGAAAAGCGTAGGTGATACCTCAATAGACCAAAAGGTACACAAACTCACGGACTACGTTTGATGAGCCATGACACGGTAGTTGATGGACTTCAGAACCATGCAGTGGAGTAACTCAATGGCTTGTTCCAATGGATGTTGGTGTGCGGGCTGTCACGAGATCGATTCCCTACTTGGATGTTTATGACACTGGAAACGGTCTTTCTTGCAATTACCTGCGTGTGTATCCACATACTTTTGTCCATGGAGTGTATCTTCTATAAACACCAACAAACATTCCATCTCGCAGTGGGAAAATAAGAGTGAAAAATCCATCAACGGTGGGCTATCTGAAAGGTGTTTTTGATGGATACTTTGCCGTAAGGCAAACTCTTCTTTCTATTCAAACGTCAACAGATTTTCATTTGTTGTTGGAGAAACAATTTAGAGTGTGGGGAACCAAACATTAAGAAAGAATAAGTGGAAAACAAAGTGTCTGGTGACTCACCTTCGTCCCCAGCAGCTGATAACTCCTCGGCAACAACCTCCCCATTTGTCCGTCCTCGATCTCGTCCAAGTTGAGGGTCCTCAGAGCGAGCGTCGACACCACCGCCTTCAGTATGAACGCACCGGCGCACATCAACAAGAGTGACGACAACGTGAACTTTATCAGTCGTTTGGTGTTTCTCCGCAACATCTTTCCCGTCATCTACCTATCGGACATCGCACCTGGGTCTCGCAGCAGAGCCTGGATACGAACTCGGGATCTCACTGATGCGAACGAACACGAGGGCAGTCCCTGTGCTCACATATCACCATGGCAACGGGTGGCTGCATTCCTGCGGAGAAACAAAAATTCCCCTTAACGACCCTTTTCTTATCTTCGCAAGAAATCAAAATTCCCCCCCCCCTAGAGACTACCTCCTCGGCCGGCCGCGATATGTTAATAATACGGAAGCCGACATGCTTCAGGTTGACCCGCAATTTCGAACTTACACTTCTTTAGAGCTGTCGGCACGCGCCACTTATCATCCCACCATTAG
Source organism: Mastigoproctus giganteus (assembly GCF_048544385.1). Lineage (NCBI taxonomy): Eukaryota > Metazoa > Arthropoda > Arachnida > Uropygi > Thelyphonidae > Mastigoproctus > Mastigoproctus giganteus. The sequence continues at coordinate 200,415,924 of NC_143584.1, read as the reverse complement.
CGGGAGAAAGAGCGGGAGTACACTATCTGTTTCCATCCGTCCGCTTCTCTTCCTCCTCCTCCTCCTCCCCAAGCGCGTCCGCTTGCTTTTGCCGTAGTTAACCCTGTTTCGTTAGCTCGGCATGCATGAACTACCCTCCTCCATCTTGTCGTCTGCGAAACGCAGACAATAAATTAGAGTGCACGGGACTCCCGAAAACCCACTGAAAGCAAGGCGATGCAGCTTACGGGAAAGAATTGATTACCGACTGCGTATCTTCGCTTTTCCGTAGATGCGTGCGCACCAGATTACAAGAAAGAAACTGTTTCGGCTGAGGTTCAAATTAAAAAAAAAAAATTTCGAATTTTTTGCCCGATTTTTAGGTGTCTTCGAAGTCATAGCGCATGCGCCAGCCATGGATAATAAAAGCAATTTTTTTTCTTAAAAAAAATATATACGAGATATCGTCTGTTTTTAGTAGACGCATGCGTAGACAGACAACGCTCAACATGCGAGGTTGAAAAAAAAAATGAATTTTTTAAGAGAATCCTCTTAAACGTGTTGTTAGTTAAAGCGCATGCGCAAGTCATATTTTTAGTTTCAAACTTTCAGACGATTTCTCGGCGTCTTGGAAGTCATAGCGCATGCGCCAGCCATAGATGATAAAAGCAATTTTATTTCTTTAAAAAAAAAAAATGAAATCTGTTGGAATGATGACCGATCTACGAGGTATCGTCTGTTTTTAGTAGACGCATGCGTAGACAGACAACGCTCAATATGCGAGGTTGAAAAAAAAAAAAGAATTTTTTAAGAGAATCCTCTTAAACGGGTTGTTAGTTAAAGCGCATGCGCAAGTCATATTTTTAGTTTCGAACTTTCAAACGATTTCTCGGCGTCTTGGAAGTCATAGCGCATGCGCCAGCCATAGATGATAAAAGCAATTTTATTTCTTTAAAAAAAAAAATGACATCTGTTGGAATGATGACCAATCTACGAGATATCGTCTGTTTTTAGTAGACGCATGCGTAGACAGACAACGCTCAACATGCGAGGTTGAAAAAAAAATGAATTTTTTAAGAGAATCCTCTTAAACGTGTTGTTAGTTAAAGCGCATGCGCAAGTCATATTATATTTTTAGTTTCAAACTTTCAGACGATTTCTCGGCGTCTTGGAAGTCATAGCGCATGCGCCAGCCATAGATGATAAAAGCAATTTTATTTCTTTAAAAAAAAAATGACATCTGTTGGAATGATGACCGATCTACGAGGTATCGTCTGTTTTTAGTAGACGCATGCGTAGACAGACAACGCTCAATATGCGAGATTGAAAAAAAAAAAAAGAATTTTTTAAGAGAATCCTCTTAAACGTGATGTTAGTTAAAGCGCATGCGCAAGTTCTAGCTTTAGTTTCAAACTTTCGAACGATTTCTCGGCGTCTTGGAAGTTAAAGCGCAAGCCATAGATGATAAAAACAATTTTTTTTTTATTTAAAAAAAAATGACGTCTGTTGGAATGATGACCGATCTACGAGACATCTATTTTTTGTAGACGCATGCGTAGACAGACAACGCTTAAGATTCAGGTAAAAAGAAAAAAAAAATAATTTTTTAAGCGACTCCTCTTAAACGTGTTGTTAGTTAAAGCGCATGCGCAAGTCATAGCTTTAATTTCAAACTTTCACACGATTTCTCGGTGTCTTGGAAGTTAAAGCGCATGCGCAAGTCACAGATGATAAAAACAATTTTTTTTTTCTTTAAAAAGAAAAATTACATCTGTTGGAATGATGACCGATCGAAGAGATATCGTCTGTTTTTAGTAGACGCATGCGTAGACAGACAACGCTCAACATGTCAGGTTTAAAAAAAAAAAGAATTTTTTTAAGAGAATCCTCTTAAACGTGCTGTTAGTTAGGAAAAAAAAAGAATTTTTTAAACGTCTTGTTAGTTAAAGCGCATCCGCATCACTTTAGTTTCAAACTTCCAATTGTTAACAGACGATAAAAACAATTTTTTTTTAAACGGCAGTCGGTTCGGTGACCTCTGACCCAGTGGCGTCAAAGTGCCGTAATACCTGCAAACGACATCAATCATTCACGAGAATCGTTTTTTTTTTCTTAAAAACTTTCCCCGACTAATTAGGGGTCAATTAATAATGCGGTCTTTTGATAGACCGCCTTTTTGTGGTCTCCAAGATCTCGTGCTTTGGGCCATTACAGGTATCAAATACGTGATAGTTGGTCGGCCAAAAGCACGTCAAGATGCGGTAATGTTCCTCCTCCCCTCCCCTCCACCCCCGACTCCTCTTTCTTAGTTATCTTCTGGCTGAGAAGTGAGCTAAGGACACCCTCATTATCTTCAACCACCGTTCCTAAGGTGAAAAAATTCCGAGGCCGCTTTAATAATAAAGAATCTTACTCCGCTGTCGCTGAGAACCCCCCGTAGCCTGACACGACGGATTTATTTCCGTCATTACGACCCTTTGTTTCGGAATTGCGGCAGCTGAGAAACTTCTGAAACTTGTAGCCCTTAAAATTGCGTTCCGCGCGCTCGCTGTAAGGATTCACTGACAATGGCACACCCACAGTCAGGTGATTCTTGCTGACGTCATACCAGTTGGTTTCATATATAAGACGCCATTTTGAAGACTGGACAAGTCTTCAAAATGGCGTCATACCAGTTGTCATTGGACAATGGAACAATGGAAGAAAGTCATGTGGTCAGACGAAGTAGGCAGTGGAAGCGATGGACTCTGCTTCAATGACAACCCAAGACAGCTCAAGCATCTATACCATATGCTTTACCGAGTCCTGGCTACAGCCACATCAAGAATCTCTAGTCGCTATTGACACTGCTGGATTCATGGCCTACTTCAAATCGAGAATGATTACGAGGGGTGGAGGAGTACCCTGTTTGTGCATGAATAAAGAATTCATATCATTTCGGATTCAGAGCCTTATGAGACATTACTTTTTACAGTAAAAGTCCTCCTGTCTCTGACCCAGAATTGATAAATAATGTGGTAGACTGGCACTTCTCAACAAATTACATGTGTCAGCCACCCATATAAGAATGTTGAAATGTCAACTTTCTACCAGAACTCAATAACCTTCTGGAAACCTTGTTAAATAGGCTGCAGCCATGCTCCTTCTTTGTTATCAACGACCAACCCATAAGAGGTGAATATAGGCTTGACCTCATTGTCCTCTGGTAAACGTCCAATTGATGTACAGCCCGAAACGTCTTTTCTATCCGATCACAGTCCAATTGCAATCCTCATAATGCCACCTTGTATTGACTTCAATGTCATGGAGAAGTGTATGAGTCAGCTTGTGACTTTGCCAGCCTTTCTGGACCCGAATAAACGCTTATATGATGCCAGTTGCATCCCATTGCAATGTCTACTCACATGTACCTTACTTTCAATATCCCTCTTGCCAGTTGGATCAACTCTGTTCTAGAATTTGCGGCTTCGAAAGTAACAAGAATCTCATCAAGATCGAAAGCCTGGTGGAATCCTAGCCTAACCGTTTTGTTTAAATTACAGCAAGATCTGCACAGATCTTGCTGTAGAAAGTATTCAAGGGCCGGAGTCATATTTAATAAGGAAATTTTACAGCATTCAACCGCTACATGAAATATGCACTTGGTAGGGAAAAGCCACCTAGATGCAGGCATAAAATTGACATAATCAGGGATTTGACGAAGAGAAGCTTGGATGCACAACATCAGCAGATTCTCCAACATACATCAAGAGACACAAATCAGGGAATTTGGGCCGGTTCTATTGGTTGACAATGAGTTGTAGTCTGTTATTATCACTAAAGAAGCGCTAATACATAGTATTAACTCCCTCAATGCCACTAAGACAGCTGGAGTCTATTGGGTGGCCTACTTCAGGGTAAAGTGTCTTAAAAAAAGTCTCAACCCATATCTAATTGAACTACTCCATGCAATTTATGGCCCCATGCTTGCTAACCGAGTTTTCTCTAAGGACTGGTGATTCTTATGCCTAAAATTATAAAGCCTAACCTCATGGAGCCCTATAGGCCTACTGCATCTCTTAAAAATACTGAAGAAAGCTCTGCTACCAAAGTTGGTGGATTAGATCCTGGTCAGTCAGCCTCAACAAATTCATTATGCCAATGACTAATAGATCAACAATTGCTAACCTCTTTACTGTACAAACAGCAACACTTAAAGTTCTCCAAGAGGTTTGATACCTATGGAAGGTCGAATGTCATCGAAGGAGTACCTGAATTTTGTCAGATCCACTGCAATGTCTTATTTTCATCCCGAAGGTGATCGCCACTTTATGGATTGACAATGCAACAGCACATCGTTCCAGAATCTTGCAAGAATGGTTCGGAGACCATGACATGGATTTCCACCATCTTCCCTGGTCTTCTCCCTGATCTAAATCTTAATAAGAATGCTTGGAATATGCTGGAGAGATGTACCAAAAAGCACCAATACACCTTGTAGAATTATTCTTTGGAACTTGAATAAAGTTTTAATTTATTTAAATTTAAACGTGTAAACTGTAAATATTTATATAAATAAATTAATAAAAATTATAGAAGGAATAGAACGCATGAAATATGCGTTTTATATAATAAATAATAGAAGTTCTCTTTCATTCTATCTTTCTGCACAGCTGCTTCTTCGTGTTCGGGCCTCTTCCTGACACGAAGGGTGTGAACAGTAGCGCGGGCAATTAGCAAACCTGTTTAATTATCTGCTCGGATTGCGACTGGTCAGAAAGGTTAATGGGTACCATTAAAGGGAGATGTGGGCGCGCGCACATCGTTGTTGAGAACACAATGGTTAAGGAACTTAACGCTGTTCGTGGTGTCTTACTGGGAGTAGCCGTTTATCTCATTTCGTGGACCACTTTGTCCGAGCACGTGATGTGAGATGTCCAGGGGGGGAATCGCTGGTAGCCCCTTTTTGATGAGACGGACCGAACGAATACCGGAATCTGGAAACTGGAAAGATCGATACATTTCGAGGAAGTGTTCAACTGAAAAGATATTTCCGGGAGGGAAAACCATGTTATCCTCACTGGAGACCGACCAACTCTGCCTCGTTGGGAAAAGGGCTCATAAAAGTCCCTCCCTTCATCGACAGGATTCGAACCGAGGTCTTTTTCGCCCGGTATGGGGACGATGGAGATCCTCCCAACTGTGCCACGAGGGCAACTGAAAAGAGGATTTGTGCTGTGTATTTCAATGAAGAATTCTCATTTACAAACGGTAAGCACCTTGTGGTCTGTCTATATCCTGGATTAAAGATTCTGGACAAAGGTCAAGCTTGTAGAGACTCCAGTAGGAAGTGGACAAACTAATACATCTCAGGGTCTTTTTGGTTTTATTCGTATTTGCAGTAACCTCACTTCTGCTCTTACTACCTTTACTCATGTATAGTACACTGCTGAACAAAAATTAACAGAACAAAATGTTTTTCATTAATATTTTATTGGGCACAGTGTCGCTGAAGACAATGTTCACGATAAAATAGGAGTCCCATTTGAGCCTACAAATCCAGGCTCAAATGGAACTTTTTGTTTTATTGTCTTATGCCAGCACGATCACTAGACTTAAAACCCATCGAACTTGTGTTGGACGCCCTTGGGCGTCGCATTGCAAGTCGACTGCCAACTCTTCGCTGAAGAATCCTATTCTTCCACCATCTGCGATGGTGGAAGAATAGGATTTGTTGCCACAGAATCGACACCCATGTATCGAGCATGGGTCACTGATGTTAGGCCTGTTTAGCCGTTGGAGGGGATCATACGCCATACCGGTGTCATGTAACCATATTTTCAAGCATCTTGCATCGACTTCTGTAATATGACCTTTTTTTTGGAATTCTTATACAACCCCTATAAATGTCCCTTATTCCTGTCTGCGGTTTCTCGCAGTCTCCTCGTTTCTTCATTATTCTATGGGACACCACCATATTACATTTTGGCCCCTCCATTGCAAGCTGCACGCCACGTTTTCTACGTGTTCTGTTAATTTTGTAGAGTAGTGTATTATCTAATCGCGGATGTAGGATGTTGTGCATTTGCTGCAATGGCACTAAGAGACTGATTACAAATACACCTCTTTCATACCTATTTTTAATACAAATAACCAGTATGGTTCATATATCCCAAATCCCAGGGTTGTCCCGATACTTTTGGTAATATAGTGTATATCACTGCGATTTTAATCTATTTTATTGTAAAAATTGAAGTTTGTGTATATTTTTGCAATTTATAATTACAAAACCTGTATATGTTTATCATCTAGGTATATATGTACTGCGCATGCTCAACATTCATACATGAAGTCCAGACGATATTCGTCACCGGATGATCCTTCTATCGTACATTCTCTTACCATTTCCTCTTTATCTTTTTTTTTTTTTATTGTTTTAACCCCCCTCCCCCCCTTTATCATTTAAGCAGCAGTTTCGAGTATTTTACAATTTTGCGGGCTTTGTTTGGGGGTGGAAGTTGTTATTTAAGTGTCGCGGATTCAGCGTCTGCTTTTGCAGAAATAATTTCATCCCGCAGAAGCGGTCTGCTTTGTTGTGTCGTCTGTATTTAAAGCACGTTTGGACTGCCGTAATGCTCCGGGCTACATTTGACAAAACGGCTGTTAACACAAACCGAGCTATTGTCACCTTAACAGCGCGCGTCCCCAAAGGGGGTTGGGCCTCTTATCGTCACTTTAGCAGAAGAGCCGTATAAAGAGATGCGCATAAAAGCCTTTTGAGCGAATAATGCACGAGCGTCATCTAGCTAATGACTGTTTTTGTTCTCTTCGGAGGGGAATACAAATGAGTAGTTTGCGCCACCTGACGTCTTTGCCCGAATTACGACCTGATTTGTATGTGTGGTAAAATGTAATGGATCGAAGTCCTGCCACAATCGAAATCCCCCTCTCGCAAGGCAAGCACTCGGTGAACGACAGACTTAGACTATAAATTGGATAAAAGTACAATTTGGGTTGAGACAGTTCAATCCTTGAGATGGATTGGACAATCTTAATTTCCAGGGAGAGGACAAATCGCAGAAGACGACCCAAAACACATCATCCACATTTCGTCTCTGAGATTATTCATCACCTTCTTGGATTTTATATCAACATACACTCATGAGCGAAATATTATAACCACCCCGGTCAGCACGAGTGGATACATCCCACAGCACTTAGAAGTGGTAATTTATCTGTTACTGCAATTCAAAATGATGAAGTAGCAGTTATGGAAGGTTTAAAAATATCACAGAGTTTCAAAAGGGCATGATTGTGGGAGCTCGTGTGTTGAGTGCTTCCATATCGGAAACGACTTGTCGGTCGCTCAAGGCCCACTGTGGTTAAGATGAACTCGTACAAAGAATGGTGCCAAACGGGTCAAAGCACAACAGAACTGTAAAGGAACACGCAAGGTGGATGTTCGGATAAGCGAAGGGTGCAGCGCGTTGAAGGCTCAACAGCAGGTCGGTGTGCGACAGTTGATATCGCAATACAATATGGGGAATGCAACAACAATATCCCAAATGAAGGACCTCACACTGAGATGTATGGAGTTCCACAGCAGACGACCCAAGAGACATCCTCTCCTCACCACTGATCATCGTCCACGGCGAATGCTGTGATGTCAGCAACACGCTGGTTGGACACTGTAGGACTGGAAACGAGAGTGCTGGTCGGATGAGTCCAAACAACAAGTGCAACACTACTCAGGACGCCTTCGTGCGTGGTACAATGAACTCGATTCCGTCGATCCATCGTGCATTGTGTCTAGGCAAATGGCGGTTGTTGCTTATTGTGGGGCATGTTTTGCTGGAAAGAACTCGGACCTCTGATACATATGGATCAAAGTTTCACTGAATGGTAGCTCTTGGGAGAACAAGGAAGATCGCCAATATGGCCGTTGTTATGTGCAGTCGCGTTTTTCAGCGCTCCTAAAATGTGTGTCTAAATATAATAATATGATCTTTATTTGTATGGTGCAAAGATACACGCAGGCACCCAGACTTTACAATACCCTTCACGGCATTCCACCAGGGGACTGCGTTTTTGAAGGACCTTCTCTTGGGGATTGCCATAGCACAGGCTTCTTTGATGGTCTTGGAGAGGGGAAACTGATGCACAGTCTTCAGAGGTGATGTGATTCAGTTGTGAAGTCCCTTGGTGAAATGTTCAACTACAAGACATGAGGAAGAGAGTCCACCGAGCTCGTAAAACGTTTCAGAGAGCCCGTGCTCACCTCCCACTCTTGGAGGTCGAAGCTGAAAAAGACAGTTACCGGTTATTAAGGAACAGTTACACTACAATGAGTAGACGCTGTAAAAAAGCCTCATGGCAGAATTTGGTCTCGATCACAGAAAATGATAACCCCTGGAGAGTTGTCTATCGTATCGGTGTGAAGTAGGTTGCATTTGCAACCTACTTCCCTAGAGGTGAAGTCCTCAGTACAACTGTAAACCTGATGGTTCTTCCACCTTCACGTGGGAGGACTCTGTCCACAACATGCTAAATGCTCCCTTTCCAACAGATGATGCACAGCTAACTGAAGAGCAACTACAGATTGTTACCGCTAACGATTCTTACACAACAGAAAATACTGAAGAACCTTTTACAAATGATGATCTAAAAGCTGCACTGGACAAAACTAAAGAAAATAGAACTCTGGCAATGACCTCCTATTAATAACAAATTTCTTGATAACATCCACCTCCAGGTGGATGTTATCAAGAAATTTGCAACCTACTTCCTTAACACCATACTAGCCACTTTCAATAGATGCCTAATGGAAGGCCACTTTCCTGCTATCTGGAAGGAGGCATGCCTTAAACTCATCTTGAAGAACCCAGACAAACCACCTGAAGAGCCAAAATCTTACAGGCCAATTGCTGTATTGCTAGTCCTCGGCAAACTTCTGGAAAGGCTTCTACTCAGCAGGTTGTCAAAATGCTACTCTAAAGAAAACCTCATTTCACCACTTCAGTACGGTTTCAAAGCTCGTTGCAGCACTGAAGATGCTCTTCTTAAATCAATATCTACTGCTTCAAGCACTGAAGCCAAGGATGCGATAGACATCACAGTTGACTTTGCTGGAGCGTTTGATCGGCTGTGGTGGCCAAGTATTCTCAGAAGACTCCGACAAGCCAAAGCACCACTCAACCTTTATAGCTGTGTCAAGGAACTCTTGTGTCACCATGCACCACTCAACCTTTATAGCTGTGTCCATGTTAGAACCAGGTACAAATCTGTCACTAGCCAGGTCTCCGGAGACTGTCCCCAGGGCTCGGTCCTGGGGCCTTTCTTTTGGTCCATCGTCCAGGACGAGTTCGTTGGGATGCACTTGGGGATGACTCAACCCCTTGCGTTTGGTGATGATTTGGTTTTGGTGGTGCATGGTGACACAAGAGCTGATCTAGAGGAGCGAGCAAATTGCGCACTAACTAAGCTCCAGGATTGGGCAGCCATTCACCGACTAAAGATCTCGGGAGAGAAAACCAAATCTATATTGCTCAAGGAAACGCTCCAACTACGAAGACCAACGGTTATCAAAATTGACAACACCTCCATAAGGTTATAACCATAAATCAAGTATTTAGGAATCGTCTTAGATATGAAGCTAAATTTCCATCCTCACTTGAAATATATGTCACAGAAAATAAAAAAAATACTCGGCCATGATCATCGGTATAAGCCGTGCAGACTGGGGCCTTAAGCGCCGGGCTCTGGCCCTCATCTATAATGCCATATTTGTCCCAATAGCTTGCTATGGAGCCTCAGTATGGTGTACTAGGGCCTCCCTCGACCGAAATCGCCGTAAACTAGACTCCATACAGCGTTCTATGCTCCTTGCCGTAACAAGGGCGTGCCGTACAGTAAGCACCCCAGCTCTGCAAGTGCTAGCTGGATGTATACCCCTACACCTAGAGGTAATAAGAAGAGGATTATATCAACGATTGAAGAAGAGTATTCCCACCGAAACAGCAGGCATCACTCTTAACCTTGATAACAACCCCAAACAGGAAAGGAAGAGAATCTCTGAAATTATGTACAGGACCTGGCAAGAGACATGGGACACCACCAACAAAGGATTGATAACCAAAAAGTTCATTCCCTCTGTGAATCTCATCAGTCCAAAGCCTCCTCCCTGGTACTCACCAGGCCTCCATACTACATTTCTATTGACAGGCCACGGACCTTTTAAAGTGAAGCTAACATCCCTAGGCATAGAAGAAGATCCGCTGTGTCACTGCGGGGATGAAGAAACGTGGGATCACGTGATGTATGATTGCCATGAATATGACGAGTTCCGGCTAAGGTTTGCCACTAAAATGCAAGGAAATCCCCGGAATTGTGAGCGCCTGATTATAATGGACGAGCAGCGCTATGCCGCCTTTACAGAGTTTGCGCAGTCTGTCTTCACTGCTAGACGGGTTAGGCACCCAAACACCACCCATTGAAGATCAAAGTAAGAAACTTCCTGGATATGACAGTCCTCTAAGGAGAAGGAAAAAAAAAAAAAAAACACTCCTTCCTTCCTTCGTCCCAGGAGTGACAGAACCTACACCAGCACAGCTCAGCTGCTGCCTTTAGGCCTCCCTAGCCACGCTCCCTTGCGTGGTCCTTTGCCTCCACTACCTGGCGGGAGGGGGAGTTCATCCCTGGTGTCCTCCCCCCTCGCCACCCCTCTTTTTCACTCTGGTGGGGCATGGGCCTGCTCCACTGACTTGGGGTCATCTTCCCTATGGACCCCGTATCTCTGTCTTTTCCCCCCAGTCTTCAGTCTCCCTCCCCTTCTCTAACTTACAACTAGTGTCTGAATCAACTCCAAATTGTTTTGAGCCCTACATCCAAAAACTTAACAACATCAAGTCGCCCAACTAGTACTCCCTTTGTTTTGGCTGACTCCTATCTATAGCGGTTTTTTTTTTTTTTTTTTAGGTCCTTGCCACTGAAATCTCAGGAAATTAGGTGGCAGGACCTGCCAGAGTAAATAACTAAGTAGTGTACCTGGTCTGCCTCCACGGGGCGGAGTGGGGCAACGTTGGGTCCCATTAGGGGCCCAGCGGCTAAATGACCAGATGAATAACGGTACCGACACTACACAAATACAAAATCCATATACTTTTAAACCTCTGGCATTGACAGTGTTCTGTTTCACACCCACAATGTATAGTACGCGGAGATGGGGGGAACCCCTGGTACCGTTTGACACTAAACACACTCTACACTCTCTACTATCACTAGACTATGGAAACACACCATAAACGGTATAATCAACTCAAAGTGCAGTTTACTCAGCTTAACGCACAAAGATCCAAAGAGGTCGCTGCTCAGTTGGTAAAAAAGGCCATTGAAGAAAACATTGATGTTATGCTCATACAGGAGCCATATACACACATAGCAAAGAAGTCAGGGGATACCCATTGAGAAAAATTATCCAAACTGACGTCGAAACCTTGTGGGCAGCCATCTTGTCAGAAACCCGGATTACACAGTGACTAAATTGTCAAACTGTGTCCTCTGGGCTGCATGTGCTCATATGTTAACTGCATTATGGGAATTCTATGGTGTCTCAATCTACACTCGACCTGGGGACGACATTACCCCAACCATTAACTATTTGCAGAACCTGCACACAGAGTTTCTCAACGCAAAAACCATTGTAGGCGCAGTCAACTGCCGCTCACCTGCAGGGTATAGCGAAACCCAGGAACGAAGAGGTGCGGTGAATGGGCAGCGCCTGGAAGAATACCTTACAAACAGTTGCAACAATATACTGAACCAGCCAAATAACCCCACAACATTCCCCAGCATTATGTGGGAGGCTACAATAGACCTCACCCTTGCCACAAGATCCATCACCGACCACATCACAGCCTGGACGATAAATGAAAACTGGACAACATCGGCCCACAGAGCAACAACTTACCAACTGAACAGAACGATAGCCAGAACTGTAACTCAGAGACAAATACAACATAAATATGCCACAGAAAAAGCAGATTGACCTCTATTCCAAGAAACCTTACGGGTGGCTGCCCGCACACTCAACACGGAAGAAGCAACCCCTGACCAACATCAAGCTAAGCTGGTGAGACTAGTCACAGAGGCGTCGGACAAAACCATCATAAGAAAGACACTATCTCCGGATGTGGTACCATGGTGGAACACTGAACTCCAGCAACTAAGGCAGACATTCTGCGATGGGACAGCCCACGTCTGGGCTGCCCCATCGCAGAAGCTGAGGCACTCCGAGAGCGAAACCGTATTGCAAGGAACCACTACACAGCAGAAATCAGAGAAAGAAAACAACGTACGTGGCAGCATCTAGTCTCCGCGGCAGGAAACAACAATCCCTGTGGAGTGGTCTATCGGGTGACCACAAGCAGGCTCCCCAGAGGTGAGGTAATCCCAGCAATCAGGAAGCTGCAAGGTGATTATACAAAGATGTGCCACGAAACAGTCAACAATATCCTGGACGCTATGTTCCCGGAGCACACCGATCTCACCACACCCGAGCAGGTACTCCTCTGCCAACAGAATAAAACATATGCAACCCAGCAGGAAGAGGAACCTTTCACTAAGATTGAACTGGATATCGCGGCGGTTAAGCTGAGGAACAAAACGTCCCCAAAAGAGGATCTCCTCGAGCCAGAGATCATCAAGAAAGCAGTGGACACTGTCCCAAAAGAAATATCAAAGCTATACAATATATGCCTCAAAGAACTCACGCGACTGGAGGCTGGCAATGTTCCGGCTAATCCTGAAAAATCCTACAAAGAGACAAGACCTTCCGGGGTCCTATCTTGACGGTTCTCAGCAAGCTAGTAGAACACCTACTGCGAAATAGGATAGAGAAGCACTACTCAAATGGAGGCTACACCTTAACAGTTTGGATTCCGAAAAGGTCATTCAACCACTGATGCCGTACAGAGCATAATAAACGCTGCAACAACAACAGATCATAAATTCTTCCTCGCCATCACAGTCGACTTTGCCGAGGCGTTTGACACCCTCTGGTGACAAGCGTCCTCGACAGGCTGCGGAAGGACAAACTCCCAGCCAATCTATATAATTGCATCAGCACATTCCTGTGCGATTGATCAGTTGAGGTCACCGCTCCATATTGTACAGTAACCAGACACATCTACAGAGGATGTCCTCAGGGCTCAGTCCTGGGCCCACTGCTTTGTGTTCCTGGACGGTTTCCTCAACCTCAACCTAGGAGACGCGACATCCCAGGCCTATGCGGATGATCTTCTCCTGATCCTCACGAAGTACTCCAGAGCGCAGTTTGAAAACACAGCGAACCGAGCGCTTGCCACCCTACAACAATGGGCCGACGAAAATCTCATCCACAAAGACAAGTTCGATCCTACTACGGGGAACCCTGGACATCAAGAGACCCCACCCCCAAATTAAAGTACAGAGAACCACCATCAGACTGACCAAGAAATGAAATTCCTCAGGGTCATACTGGACAGAAATCTATCTTTCACCCCCCCACCTAATCTACCTCCGGAATAAAGACAGAAATATTCATCACTATCTGCAAGAATCACTGACAACGACTGGGGCCTAAAGAAAAAAAAACCTTGCTCTTTTCCACAAAACTCTCTTCCTACAAGTCATCCTCTACGCCTCGGGGGTCTGGTATAAGAAAGCAACAACTGCAAACCAATAAAAGAAAACTGGAAATAATACAGAGATACATTCTGCTTACCATCTCACGAGCTTGTAACACAGTGAGCACATACGTACGTGTTCCAGGTGCCCTACCCCTGGAGGTAATACGTAGTGGACTCCTCTACAACCTTTCCAAAGGTATAACGGATAGCTGCATAAATTTCCACTAAACGTAGCCAGTGACCCAAAAATAGAGAAAAGAAGACGAACTTTACATCTACAGCAAACCTGGCAGCCAAGTTGGCAAAACTCAACAAGTGGGCAAATAACGCGGAAATTCCTCCCAACAATACAGGCAGTATACCCGAAATATCCAGACTGGCTCTCTCCAGGATTGCTGGCTACATTTCTGCTAACTGGCCATGGCGCCATTAAACACAAACTGATGACTTTAGGGCTGAGTGACACCCCCATCTGCCATTGTGGAGCAGAGCAGCAGCCATAATAGTGACTGCTGGGTCTACAACACTTGACTTGCGAACATGGAGCACGGATACTCACCACCAAGACAACCCATAAAGGGACTACACCCCAGGGAGAAAACAATGACTGGAACCCGTTAACCCAACCCAACGACCAGACAAGAAAGCAGCAATACTGCTAGAAACAGAAACCATGGACGTGACCAACACTAGGATCTAACTACACTGGCGTGCAAAACTTAAGGACCAACACTATTTCTAAAGGTTACAACCACAAAGTCTTTACTTAAGATACTCTTTACTGATGAGAGTAGTAGTAGTAGTAGTAGTAGTAGTAGTAGTAGTGGCACATGATGCAAGAAAGCAAGTGTAGGAGCTTATGCAGCATCAGCCAAAAAAAAAAAAAAAAAAAAAAAAAATCACACCATTCCCTCCAAATGCCTGTCCAGTTCCTCCTTAAATTTATTTAACCTATCAACTTCCATAACGACATATGGAAGTTTGTTCCAGCAATTAACCACCCGCTGGCTAAAGGCAAATTTCCGCACATCTATTCTACATCTGTCCTTTCTTAATTTGAACTTATGTCCCCGTAGGTTGGTAATCTGAACAAGTGGAAGGATCCCATCAGAATTCAGCGTGCTCAACCCATTCAAGGCCTTATAGACCTCAATCAGATCACCGCGCAGGTGCCTAGTCTCCAGCCACTGCAATTTGCAGTTTTAAGCCTCTCTTGGTAAGAGAATCCCTTCATTCCCCTCACCAATCGTGTTGCTCTTCTCTGTACACGCTCAAGAAAATCTACATCCTTCCTAAAATGAGGCCTCCAGACCTGTACGCAGTACTCAAGGCGTGGCCTGACCATTGCCTTATACAGAGGGATAATCACCTCCTTTTCCCTGCTAGCAAAATTCCTATATATCATTGACAAAACCCCATGACCCGCCCTAGCAGCCTGTCTGCACTGCTCAGAAAACTTCATATCTGACTGCACAATTACTCCCAGGTCTTTTTCATTTTCTACCACCTTAAGTGTAGTACCACACAGTTGGTATGTTTCTCTGGGGTGACTTCTACCCATATGCAGTACTTTGCATTTGTCAAGGTTGAACTTCAGTTGCCACTTCTTAGCCCATCTGCCCAAATTATCTAGATCCTGTTGCAGTAGCACAGTGCCATTAAGAACACTGCCAACCTTTGTATCATCTGCAAACTTCGACATTAAGCCTGATATACCTTCATCAATATCATTGATAAATACACAAAACAACAGTGGACCCAACACCGAACCCTGTGGGACTCCACTAATAACATTAGTCCACGAAGAGCAGCACCCATTGATTACCACCCTCTGTCTTCTCCCACTTAACCATCCTTTTATCCATTGTAGCAACTTACCCTTAATACCATTCTGCTCCAATTTGTACAGTAGTCTTCCATGCGCAACAGTGTCAAAAGCTTTCCTGAAATCCAAGTATATGATATCAAAATTATTTTTTGCATCCAGTTCCTTTGTGACCACATCATAATAACCAATCAAATTTGTCAGACAAGACTTTCCCTTAACAAACCCATGCTGTGTCTGAATTATTGCTGCAGTCTTGTCTAGATGATCCTGCAATGCATCTTTAACCAGTGAATCCATTATTTTACCCGGAACAGAAGTTAAACTAACTGGTCTGTAATTACTCGTGTCACCCTTCGATCCCCCTTTGTGAATTGGGGATACATTTGCACATCTCCAATCCGTGGGAACCTCCCCTGAGTCCAAGGATGCTCTCATAATTATGGCTAAGGGTTTGCTTAGTTGCTTTGCCGCCTCCTTTAAAATAACTGGATAGATCCCATCCACCCCAGGTGCTTTTCTTATGTTTAACTTCAACCATTTCTCCTCCACTTTGCTCTCAGTTATTACAAAATCATTAAGCACACTGCTACAATTTGATAACCTTCTTCCATTTTCAAACTGTAATGATTCCTCACGTGTGAATGTAGATGCAAAATACTCATTCAGTTTGTTTGCTATCTGAGCAGAATCATCAACAGTCGAACCATCGATGTCAAGTGGACCAATCATATTCATCCCCTTCCTTTTAGAGTTTATATAAGTAAAGAAATCCTTGCTGTTTTTCTTAGCATCTTTTGCCAAAGATTTCTCGTAATCCGCCTGCGCCTGCCGAACCTCCTTTGTGACCTGATTACAGACTAGCTTATATCTGCTACAGGCTTCTGCGTCGCCTGATAATTTATATGCATCCCATGCATTTTTCTTCTCTGTCACGAGTCTCATTAGTTCATTTGATAACCATTTAGGCTTAAACCTTGAACGATATTTCTTAATCGGTATATAAAGTCTAGTAGCTTCCACGATTAATTCCTTGAATGCTTCCCACTTAGAATTTACTGTTTGTAACATCGTCAGTTGATCCCACTGTACAGAATTTAAAAACTGTCTGAGACCACTGTACTCCCCTTTACGGAAGCAAAAACCCTTTCCTTTACCCCTGACTGTAGTTACCTCTTTGAGTAAATCCCACTTCAGCACACTGTGATCACTGCCACCTAGTGGTTCCTTTATCTGCAAATTCTTAATACACGAATGATCACTGCTGATAACCAGATCAAGAGTGTTACTTTCTCTGGTTGCCTCTCGAACATGCTGCTGCAGAAAACAATCATCCAATAAATCCACAAAAGTCTGACTAGTGTGTGAGTGACCAACCCACAAGTTCCAGTCAATATCTGGGAAGTTAAAATCCCCCATTATAAGACATTCTGATTTACTGGCCCACTCTATTTCTCTGTACAATTGTTCATTGTACTCATTCAAGTCATTAGGCCTATAACACACTCCTACCCTTATTTTTCCTTTCGCAGTGCTTATCTCGCACCAAACTGACTCAACAGAGCACTGTTCATCTATGTTAACTGGGTGCACTTCCTTTGATTTTATGTTTTTCTTAATTAACAGCATAACACCCCCTCCCTTTCTGTCCTGTCTATCCTTTCTGTACACATTGTACTCCCCAAATTCCAGTTCTGCATTCCTTATATCTTTGTGACACCACGTCTCTGCTATCCCAACAATATCCGCCTTTGATGTCTTGACCAACACTTCAAATTCATCAAATTTATTTACTATACTTCTAGCATTGTTCTCGTCTGGGGAGGCGTTATCTCGGATGGACGTCCACAACTCCAGATACTGGAAGGCGGTACTGTAACCAGTGCACGCTACTGTACTGAGGTAATCCTTCCCCATGTGCGTCTGTTCCGAGGTGCCATTGACCCCGAGTTCGTGTTTATGGATGATAATGCCACACCCCATTGGACTGCAGCTGCTGATATGCTTTTGGAAAGTTCGTATGGATTGGCCTGCTCATTCGGCCGATCTAAATCCCATCGAACACATATGGGACGCTCTGGGGAGACGCCTAGCGGCACTTACACACCCACCAGAAAATGTTCACCAGCTGAAGATGGCGCTGACAAAGGAATGGACTATGTTACCGCAAGAACTTATCAACAACATTGTTCTAAGTACGGACAGGCGGTGCAAAGCCTGCATCGACATTAGGGGTGGCCATATCTCCTACTGAGGACCACCTCTTCCCTTTGTTCCATCTTTGGCAGTGATGCAACTGTATCATGGCAGCCAGTGCTATGTTGCCATTTTTGAATAAAGTCTCTCTGCACCATTTTATCATTTCTGTACTTCACGAGGTTCCTTTGGTATGCTTTTCCCATATCCAGGCCACTCCTATGAGAAGCTACAGGTGAAAACCTGACTGGTCCTTAAATTTTGCACACCAGTGTACTAAAGACCTGGCCCAAGAACTTGACTCCAGACACCGACCTAAGCAACCACCACGAACTGGACTAAACACCCACCAAGGACATCTGACCAAGGACCTGTTCCGCTGCCATGTGATAACTACGGAAAGGACCACACACCCAGCCTGGACAAACTCGGACTCAACAAATGGACCCAACCAAGAACTTGTCTTAAGCAGACATGCAGCTACCAGGCTACATAGTGACCTGTGCTGGCTCCCTTGCTAGGCACAGTTTCCTCCTTCCCTCGGCGGAGGCGACGGCCCCCTATCGCTTCCCACCGCCATTCCATTCTTTCCCTCTGGTAGGGCATGCCCATGCCCCACTGACATACTGCAGCCGGTCATCTACTCTATTCACCATCCTTCCTAACTGTCCCCCCCATCGCACGACCCATACCAAAATTTTAACTTCTCTAAATTATTTCGCCCACTCCTCGGCCATTAAATCTCCAGACGCACCCCTTTAAACTGGGAAAATACAATATGTACGTGATCAACATAGAAACGCGCGCGATCAAATACATTTTTTAGGTCCTAAGCACTGAAATCTCAGGAAAATAGGTGGCAGGACCTGCTAGAGTAAAAGTAAACTACTGGATACCTGGTCTGCCTCCACGAGGTGAAAGTGGGACAACGTCGGGCCTCACCAGGGGTCTGGCGGCTAAATGACCAGAAGAACAACGGTACACGACAATAAACACCTCAAGATCCATATACTTTTAAATCTGTGGCCTTTACAGCGAACTGTATCACCACATAATGTAAACTACGGAGAGATGGGGGAACCCCTGATGCCGTTTGACCCAAAACACACTTTACACAGGAGAACATATGCACCCTGCCATTGTTGCAATTTTCCCCCGGATGGAAACTGAATCTTTCAAGACGATAATGCGCTGTGCACGAGTGGTTCATCGAACACAGTGAAGATATCACCCAACTTGATTGGCCTCCAAATTTGCCAGACTCAATCCAAATGGAAGCCTGTGGGATGTTTTGGAACGGGCAGTGAGGCGTATGGACATGCAGCCATCATCTAATTTAAGACTGTGGATAGCCTTGCAAGCAGCGTGACTGTAGATCCTTACGGACGCTCTTCAGACATCTAGTGGAGTCAATGCCGAGGAGAATAACGGAAGTTATCCATGCGAACGGTTGCCCAATACGGTATTAGGAAGGTGGTCATAATTCAGGATCATTAAGTGTATAAAGAGAGGACGAGTAGTGCCTATCAATTGGCCAGTACGAAGCCAGTGCATGTTCATATATGGAAAACGTCTTTTTGCGGGGCCTCCTAGGCCAAAGCCTATATGCCCCACAAAGAAAACATATTAATTTGGAAGCAAGAACTAAAATAAAACTCGAGAGCAATTTCAGCCTTTAGTCCAGAGGCAGCAACGCCAACTCGTGCCGTTCAATGGCTCCCTTCACATCCCCAACACGGGGAGGTGTTCCTCTACAAACTAACTAGTTCACGAGTTCTCCTTTTAAAAACTTTATCAAAGAACCCAGAAAAGGCTGTAGAGTATACCCTATTACTAAAGAGATTCTTCAAAGCATCATGGTCCAAACCAACAGTCGCTCGCTCAAGTTGTGATGTGAGTTCAAGATACAAATCACACTTAAGAACGACATGAAGAACAGTCTCCATGGACCAACAAGGATATAAACCTAATTCAATCAGATTGAACTGACTTAACCTGAGTCTTAGGTCGTGTCCCATCAGCAGAAAGCAAGCAAACATTCCAAATTATAACCACAGCTTCATTCTATACTCAACTGTAGTTACGTCTGGAAGAAAGACAAAAGTCACTCAGAATGATTCCATCAATCTTGCCAGATGACCATCAGTTCACCACTCTATTAAATGCTTCATATGTTGGGCCCTTTCTCTTCAATTTCATTCCTAGATTGTCCTCTAACGATCATCATCGGCATAACCACAGCACGGGTGTCTTCCAAGATCATATTCCACATGAAGGGTCTGAGTATTGATCCCTATGGGCATCCGCGTTCTACCTTCGTCTAGCTGAACCACCCCAACACTCCATTGAGAGAAGTAACCCTGCAAGATCTTATATAAGTTGCTGGGACAAAAGGAGGCTCTCGCCCTGTGCAGGATACCCCACCCCACAGGGCATCGAACGTTCCTTTAAAATCCACGAAGAAGCCAAGTGCGTACCGTTCCTCGCTTTCTAATACAATATCAAAGACCTTATTGATAGCATCTGTTGAACTGCCTTTTTCGAAGCCATATTTCTTCTTTGATGCCAAATTGAGATCATCATATCTGTTCTGTAGCCTCAACAGAATAAATCTTTCTAGAGCCTTGCCTAAAATAGGAAGCAATGCGATATTATGGTAAGAATTCGGTTCAAGGTCATTTCTGGACTTTTCAGGATTACTCTCAAGACTGCTCTTTTCCAAATCTCAGGAAATTTTCCTTCTGATTACAGTCCATCACGATTCTTGGATGTCCAGAATAAAAGCGTTTAATGAAGTCTCGAAGAAGTCAACACCCGGATCCTTGCCATCTTTAAATCTGATCGACGGCCTAATTTAGTTGTTCCTGAGAGAAAGACTGCTCACATTCGTTCGAGGAATAAACCTCATTTTCGACCACAATACCTCTCTGTATCCAGCATTTTGACCATCATTGTCTCTTTTGAATAACTCACACAATATGTATTTAACAGATTGATCGCAAGTGAAGGTATCAAATTGATTGTCCTCCTGAACGCTGAAAACCACTCCATCAAACCCCACCTTGTCAGTTACAATCTTATATATTGTGCTCCAGGGATCAACATTGCCACTCTGACTGACAAAGACTTGCCATACATTTTTACAGTACACAGTTTTCTCCCTTCAAATTCATATATTGTTGGTTGAATATTTGTCCATTATCTGTTCCACTTCTCGATTTTTGGAACCTTTTTCTTCCAACTTTAAATCTGTCAAAAATTAAATTTCAACAAGGTACCTTCCTCTCGGTGGAATTAGCCCATGCTATCCTTAAGATTTCAGTAAACTTTGTCAACTCTTTTTCAGAAGAATCTTCTCTTCCCCAAAGCGTAGAGTCAGCATTTGAATCCATTTCAACTACAACTGATTTAGAGCGCAATGCCAGATGTACCCTCTTAAGATATTCAATGTCGGGGTTTAAGTACTTGCTAAACTTGCAGTATAACGAAACCAAGTAGACAGAGACGTGCTGGAAGGAGAACAATGTTACCATTGTCACCACGAGGGAAGAATTTCTTACAACGATGGCAGAATAAGGTTCCCCCCTGTTTGTATTATCCTCCATGTTCCTGGATAACCTCATACTTTGACCAAAAAAAGAGTATGGCTCCTGCACCAGTATGATATCAATCAATCTCTCCTCCGCAACCTTCGCTAATTGAGGAGGGAAAGCCTTTGAACGCTGAGCATTCATCTGCAAGATCTTTATAATAAAAACCTGACCAGAACTAATCATGGTCTGTTCTTCGTTTAAGATCTCTGGCCATAATGTATTCTGAGCATGTTTTGTCAACATCAGGATGCTCAGCTGGCCTCCTCTTCTTAAACCAGCTACCACATCGTTCTGCAATGATAGGCCAGCTCTTAAATGAAATAAACGAAGCCAGAATGGGGAAAGGGTAATGGAGTTTGGACATCTCAACAGCCGTGGGCATTGTCGACTGTTCGAAGACTGCTGTAGTGAAGATCACACAACAATCCACCATGCCAGGACACACGTAGAGTTGGTAGGATTCATGAATCCTTCTTTTGACATTGCCCTAAAAATGAAGAATCAAAATTTAAGCAACTACGCTCAAGCTCAGCTTTTTAGATGACGTCACAGAACTGGCCATATTAATATTCCATTACTGCATTGCTGGTGGTGTCGATCCCTTTTTGTCCAGCAGCTTACCAGATGAACTTACTGGCAGCCAACCATTTGACATCTAATTGGACAATTTAAGATTCTGTTTTTATAACTGCACTGGCCTACCAAAATATTAGAAAACTTGCTATCTAAATATCCCATCGAATTCATCCTCAATAGTCATCCAGTTACAAAGGATCAGATTACCTATAAGTACACTAGTGTTCCAAAGTTAAGGAACAAACATAAAAATGTAAATAAATTTATTTAAGGGTACGTCAGGCGTTGTTTAAAGCAAATGGACACGTTTGGATCTAATAAAGATGGCTGAAGAGAAAGAGAGCTCAAAGAGCGAACAGGGTTTTAATATTAATAAGTGAAGCTTAGCGTTAGGGCAACTCGAGCACGTGCACTGACACGAGGTCTCTGGAGAGGAGCGGCTAATAACGTTGCCCATCACCAGGAAGCCGACACAATAAAGGAGATGTGCTCGTTATTGTCAGCCGGCCCGATAACGCAGCGTTCTGGTGCACCGGAAGAGTTCCGTCTGCATCGGTCTTTCTGTACTGCATGTTTGAACATTATTAAGAGGATGGAGGGGGGGCGGTCGTGTTTCTGTGCCTCTCCTAATGCTTAATTATTTCCGACGCTATCTTGGTGTCCTCGTAATTTACAGATGTGGTCAATGGACGTTTTTGTTTTTATTCTCCCTCCTCGCTGGGTTTTAGGGGATTGGGATTTGGAATTCAGAGGAGGTGGTATTTTAATTGGTTGTAGTGTGGGTGTATAAAGGGGGGCAGTTTGAGTGCTTCGTAATATCGATGTGAGTCAGAGGCCTGGGAGGAGGATCGATAGAGGCAGGATCTGTGGAGGATATTATTGAACCGTAGCATTGTTGACTCTTCTAATGGATTAGTGTCGCGGTGTCATTTCGAGGACCAATGTCAAACAAGGCTATCCATCATGCTCGTGTGCGTATTAATTAAGCGATGGTCCAGCAGTGGAGATTCATGTATCTCGACCTTTAAATCCCACGGTTTATTGTACATAAACTGTCATCCAATGAGAACAGGTCCTGCAACTCGGCATCGGATGGGAGTTCATTCTCTCTCTCCTTCGCTCTCTCAGATACTAAGAGACTGACAATGATTCTACAGTCCAAAGAGAAAGAAAGTTTTAAACATCTTAAAAAATTCAGCTTTTTAAGATTTTATTTATCTGGAAGAATATTGAAGGTCGATGCCAATTTAATTGGGACACACGAGTGCCATATGATGGTTCCCTGACATATAAAGACATCATATTGTAAGACAAGGTGGATTCTTACCGAATTAAATGTAATCTGCTAAAGCTTTTCGGGAGGACCTTGCTGCCATTTCAATTCACGCATTATTTTTCGAAAGTCCTCCAAAGAGATAGACAGTGAGAAATAATTGGATACCCTGTTTCGGATCCAGATGACCCTGGGTGCAAAAATACATACTGATGCCATCTTGTTAGACGTTAAACCTGCCTTGGACAATGTCCCAACTATTTTCTTTATGACAATAGTTGAAAGTGTTTTAGAATACAGGTTCGTTGTGTTTCACACAAAGGGTTTAAGGATTTTAGAGATCTTCCAAGGGTTTTAGAGATCCTTCTAAGAGCTTTAGAAGGGTTTTAGAGATCCGTCTAAGAGTTTTAGAGATGCGTTTAAGGGTTTAGACATTCGTCTAAGGGTTTTACAGATCCTCTAAGAGTTTTAGAGATCTTCCAAGGGTTTTAGAGATCGGTTTAAGGGTTTCAGAGATCTTTGAAGAGTTGTAGAGATTTGTTTAAGGGTTTCAGAGATCTTTGAAGAGTTGTAGAGATTTGTCTAAGGGTTTAGAGATCTTCCAAAGGCTTTAGAGATCCATCTGAGTTTTAGAAATCTTCCAAGGGTTTTAAGAATCCGTTTAAGGGTTTCAGAGATCTTCCAAAGATTTTAGAGATCCGTCTAAGAGTTTTAGAGATCTTTGAAGAGTTGTAGGGCTTTGTCTAAGAGTTGTAGGGCTTTGTCTAAGAGTTTTAGAAAGCTTCCAAGGGTTGTAGAGATCGTCGAAGGGTTGTAGAGATTTGTCTAATGGTTTTAGAGATGTATCCGAGGTGAGACAATACAATTCCCCAATTTTACTCATCCAAAATGCCAGGATTCTTTGATCCAACGAGCTCTCATCCATCCTCAGCACACTTCAACTATTTTGTTATTGTACACCCGAACGCCTGAATTCTATATACACTGCCCTACAAAAATATTAGTACTAGACAACCCCAAAATGAATACTCGTTGGATAGTCTCCTTTATTAATAGGAGTTCTGCAATATCCTTCTCTGATCTAACCCATCTACAACATGCCCATCAATGGTTCATTAGCCATGCGTAGAATCATTATCTATTCATGGACGCAGAGAGAGTGTCCACAACTTTTCTCCATCTTGCGGGGCCACACAAATGGCTGTCTGTTTAATTAAAGAGCACTCGGTTAAAAATGGGTGGGGCTGGCCACGAGCTCATCAGCCACACCTCTCCAAGATTATCGGCATGCCAACGTAATCACCCAAAGGTGATCGTAGCGTTTAACACGGTGTACACAACCTTTGATATATCGCAATCACGGCACTCCTTCGGCGCCCCCTTCTCCCCTTCGCCCCCCCTGTTCTGCTGAGACGGAAAGAATCGTTAATGAAGAAATCGTAAATTGGATTTTTCTTTTAAAAATTGATACAAACGACTTGGTGGTGTTGGTTGTTCGAAGTCATCCCTTCTTTCTCTCCTCATAAGTAATTGATTGTCGAATAGAGAGACCGAATTCATGGAAAGGGAATGAAGAAATAAAATGGCGTTAGAAGTGAGGAGTTGAAAGGAGGTGAGGAGTGGACAGATGTACGTCAGACGCTAACTGAAGGTTTCTTTTTGTTTCCTAAAAATGGTGTTTTCTCGAACAAATCTCGAGCCAAAGTGTTGGGCCACCGAAAGTTCGTAGTGAAGTTATTCGGGTTGCTGCAATGCATTATGGGAAAATTCAGAGAACGAATGTCCGAAGCATTCACCGGTGACATCAAACGAGAATTTGTTTTTTGGCATCTTTCAGTTTACTGTAAAATTACGAACATTGAAGGAACGAAGAGGGAAAGGAATGCAGGAGAAGCTGAGAGAGAAAAATCTCTCCCGCTTTCTCCCTTAATTCCTCTTCTCTTAATCCCTCTCTTTTTCTCTGAGGGGCTTCCTCACTTTATGTTCTAATCTATCACTCCCTTTCTCTTCTAAAATCTTTCTCTTAATCTCTCTCAGTGTCTAAATTAATCGGCTTCTCATTATCTTTTAAGCTCTTTCTCTCTTATACTATCTATCTCTCTTAATTTCTCTTTCTTAATCTTTCTTTCTTGCTTAATATAACACTCTCAATCTCTCTCCTCTTTTAATCTACCTGTCTCTTAATCTACTTCCTCTTTTAGTCTTCTCTCTTCTCTTTTAATCTCCTCTCTCTTAATCTCTCTCCTCTTTTCGTCTTCTCCCTTAATCTTTCTTTCTTCTCATTTAAACTCTATTTCTCCTCTTTTAACCGCTCTTCCTCTTTTAATCTGTCTCTCTTTCTCCTCTTTTAATCTCTCAATCTCTCTCTCTCCTCGTTTAGTCTTCTCTCTTAATCTATCTTCCTCCTCGTTTAATCTCTATTTCTCCTCTTTTAATCTTCTCTCATAATCACTCTCCTCTTTTAGTCTTCTCTCTTAATCTATCTTTCTCCTCGTTTAATCTCTATTTCTCCTCTTTTAATCTTCTCTCTTAATCTATCTTTCTCCTCATTTAATCTCTATTTCTCCTTAATCTTCTCTCTTAATCACTCTCCTCTTTTAGTCTTCTCTCTTAA
This sequence comes from Mastigoproctus giganteus, assembly GCF_048544385.1. Classification (NCBI taxonomy): domain Eukaryota; kingdom Metazoa; phylum Arthropoda; class Arachnida; order Uropygi; family Thelyphonidae; genus Mastigoproctus; species Mastigoproctus giganteus. The sequence continues at coordinate 200,390,225 of NC_143584.1, read as the reverse complement.
TCTATCTTTCTCCTCATTTAATCTCTATTCTCCTCTTTTAACCTCTCTTCCTCTTCCTATTTTCTCCCTCCTAGTCTCTCACCTCTTTTAATCTCTCTATAATAATTTTCCTTCTGATTTTCTCTTGATCTCTCTCTCTCTCTCTCTCTCTCTCTCTCTCTCCCTTCTCCCTCCTTCTTAATCCACCTTTCTCCTTTTCTCGTAATTGCCTGCATTCTCACTTGAAGTCACTTTCTATTATTCTTGTCTTTTTCTCTTTCTCTCTCATTTTCAGCATATCGCTTTTCTTTCGTAATGTCCTGGTTTCTTGCTTAATATATCTCTCTTCATCTCGCTCTCTCTCCTCTTTTAATCTACATCTCTTAATCTGCCTCTCCAGTTGCAACCAGTTTCTCTTTCTCTCTCTCACATTATCTCCTTTCTCCTTTCCATTAATGATTCTCATTAAAAATATTTTCTTAATCTTCCTTTCACCTTCGTTACCCTAATCTATAGTTCCCGCTGTCTCCTTCGTTCTCCTAATCTATTTCCTCCTTTTCTCCTATTTCTTCTTTGCCCATTCACTACTTCGATCGCATTGCAACTCTTCTTCCCATATTCTCTCTCTCATTTCTCTTTCTATTTTGCTACGATGTTATTTGTCTGGCGTATTACGTGTGGGCGTGTTCAATGGCAGATTTGAATGACGTGAGGGGCTGAAAAATAAGGAATAAATGAGGGGAAAGAAACCTCCTGCTACACCTTGCACCCGCTACTTACAGCATTGAAGAGGCTTTCAAGAATTCTTCCACTTCCAACAGGATTCAAATGAGACGTCTCCTAATGAGCGACAACTGATGAATCTGCCCTACAACTCTCACGGAAGACCCCCCCTCTCTCTCTCTCTCTCTCTCTCTCTATCTATCTATCAGTGTTAATCCGTTTCATTTTATCTTTCAATCTATTATCTTCATCTCTCACTTTCAATTCCTAATCTATACCTCTTTCTCTCCTCCAATCTCTCTCTCGTCGTTAATCTTTCACTCAATTGTTATAAATCTCTTAATCTCTAAGTTGATCTGCTTTTCTTTATCTTTTAATCTCTCCCTTTCTCTCCTATTCTATCCCTCTTCCTATTCGCTCTCTCTTAATCTTTCTTTCTTGCAATCACGCGCTGTTAATGTCACTCTCTATATGGCTTCATTAATCTCTCTCTCTCTTAATCTTTCTCTATTCCAGCTCTAGCTTTTCATCACTCTTAACTTCTCTCTCTCTTTATCTTTCTTTCTGTCTCCCTTCTCATTTTTCTTTCCTTCTTTCTGTCTCGCCCCTAATTTTTCTGTTTTTCTTTCTGTATTCCTCCTAATTTTTCTTTCTATCATCGTTTCTCAGTCTCTCCTCTCTTAATCTTTCTTCATCTTGCGCGCAGTTCAAGAGGTCAAAATCTCGGATGAAGGTGATTCGTGGTGAGGGAATGAAGGCGGAGTTGGGGGATGAGTAAAAGAGGGGCGCAAGATCCGTTTCCACGGGGTCACCGAAGGGAACGTTCCTCTGGCACTGAGCCGACTGTCATGGCCGTGACAAAGTTAATCGAAGGTCAACAGGGCGAAACAACACGTGATCGGGATTCATTTACGAACGAACCGAATCCCTCGCAAGGTGCCGATTCAGATCGGACACGCCGACATTTCGCAGCCGCACGAGATTAGCGTTTTTACGCACTCCCATCGATTCCGCGTTGCCGGATAGCCTTTTTCTCGCTCTACGGACCGGAATGCGCGGAGAAAGAATTCTCCGCACCTTTTTGTCTCTCGGAGACGGCGATGACGGTTGCGATTCAGCACGTGACCGCTCGGAAAGGCGACGGATGCGGTGTCTTCGCGGATAATTACGAACGACTCACCTGATTGTCTTCTTCTATCCCATCGCGTCTCGCGCTCATTTCCACGGGGGTCAAACACGGCGACGATATTCCGTGAAGCTGCGTTCATCCAACGTTTCGCTCCGTTTTGAAGCGCTCGCGATTCGTCGAGCTTCGATCAACGCTACTTCTTGCGGCGACTGGACATCTCCCATCAGAGAACGCCTTCCAGCCGACGCTCGCCGCTCGCAGCGCCCCCTGGCGGACGGACCTGCGAGCGACGGCCTTCTCTTGTTTTTCGGTATCGTGCGCGGAAAATTGCCCGTTCGAGTACGAAGTGCACGTGGAGGAGAGCGTAATGATAGACGCACGCAGCTGCTCGTGCGAGCGCGTTCGCAACTGGAAGTGGCCGATTCCGGTTGCGGGAATTATTGGCAGAAAAAAAAAAAGAAACAAAACAAATTTTAATCGCGGACGAAGCTCCGAACACGGAATATTATTTGACCTCCGCACTGAGAGTGAGTGAATGCATTAGCGACGGAGATTGTGTTCATCTCCATCCGATCATCGAATGACATTTCAGAACAACTCCGAATCGTTCACATTGGCAAACACTCACTCAACCACTTCGCATTTTCTCTCTCTCTCTCTCTCTCCTAATCCTTCTGTCGATCTCTTTCTTTTAACCTCTCTCTCTTCATTTAACTTTCTTCCTTTTAATCTCTCTCTCTCTCTCTCTGTCAGTCATTTTCTCTCTTTTTCTCAACAATGCCTTCTCTTTTTCTCTTAATTATTCTATTTCTTTTTCTCTTAATCATTCTATTTCACTTTCTCAGAATCAATCCTTCTCTCTTTCCACCCCCGCTCTCTAATTATCTCCATCTTGCATCCCTAAACCAATCTCAATCTTAATTATTTTCTTCTCTCTCACTTAGTCACTTTCTCTTTCTCTCTCTCAATATTAATAATTTCTCTCTCTCTCTCTCTCTTAATCTCAATCATTTTCCCTTTCTTTCAGTCTCAGTCACTTTCTCTCTCTCTCTCTCTCTCTCTCTCTCTCTCTCTCTCTCTCTCTCTCTCTCTCTCTCTCTCTCTCTCTTAATCTCAATCATTTTCCCTTTCTTTCAGTCTCAGTCACTTTCTCTCTCTCAATCTCAATCATTTCTTTTTCTCTCTCTCTTAATCTTAATAATTTTCCCTTTCATTCAGTCACTTTCTCTCTCTCAATATCAATCATTTCCTTTTCTCTCTTTCTCACTGTTAATCTTAATCATACTCTCTTCTTCTTTCTCACTGTTAATCTTAATCATACTCTCTTCTTCTTTCTCTCTGTAAATCTGAATCATTTTCTCTCTCACTCAGTTTCAGTCATTTTCTCTCTCTTTTTCTCTCTCAATCAATCTCAATCACTTTTTTTCTCTCTTTCTCTGCTCTTAATCTTATCATTTTTTCCTTCTCTTTCTCTCACTCAATCTCAATCATTTTCTCTCTCTCTCTCTCTCTCTCTCTCTCTCAGTCATGCATCAGTAATTACTTACCACCGATGTGTTCCTCATTAATTGGTGAATAATCCATTTTTTCGGAGAATTCCAGATCTTCACACTATCATAACATCTTTGAAAAAAAATCATTGCACAAAACCAATAAAGAAAGAGGAAATTAAAAGAGACAGAATGAATAAATGAAAGTCTAATTGTGACATACAAATACGTGCGCGTCATCTTCACTGCATAAAATGTAAGCTCTGCAGGTGTGCTACATGTTCAGGGGCACAATATCAAAGTTTGTCATCAAAGCTTTCTTGTGGATTTAGATTCTCTCGAATGGACATTTTTATTTCAGATTTAGCAACATCAAAATGGCTATATTTGTGTATCCCAGTTCTTCTCTCACTCCAAACAGTAAAAATAAGCCTCCTCGTTCATTTTTACTGATTCCCTTCAGGGAGTTACACTCTCTGTCAGTCCCATCTAAAATGTCTACATTCCAAACTGCGCAACCCACACCTTTTAAGCCCTTTTTGGATAGACGTACATTAGCATTCCTCACCAATTTGGTCGGTTTTCTTTGAACCTTTGCTAGAAGCTCTGTCTTTCTTCAAGTGGTCTCACAATCATCTTATTCAAGGGGACAAAAACTGTTATATTACAGCCACTCAAGAACTAACTATATGTCCATAAATTGCGCGAGTTCTCTGGTCGATTTGTCTGGATGAAAAAACCCGAGTTCCCGAGAACAGAATCTTTGCTATCCTCGCTTGAGACCAACTAACTCAGCCAGTGACAGAAACAAGCCGCAAACGTTTACCTTTTTTTGATATAACAGGAATACAAAATCCTCTAGGAACCTCACTTTCGCTCAACTTCAGTAGTATTCTCAAAGACTCTTCTCCGGGATGGGTATCCAACAGCAATCCAACTCCTTGTCTCTGTTTTCTAGTGGTTCAAATGGTCTTTCAATTGTACAGATCGTTGAAAGTTGCATATTCAACTTGTCTGCCACCTCTACTGCGCTTTCTACGACCTTCCACTTAAATCAAGTAAGGGGCCGATCTGATTCACTCTTCTTTTTACCTTTCGCCTATCTAACGCCATGAATGGTTCCCTCACATATCCCCTGACAAGACCCACAAAAATAAGTAACTCTGAATAAACAGAAATTTTAAACAAATGCTTTTTTCTATTCGACACATTCTCTTCAACTCCAAGTGATGCGGATGTTGCGCAACTGTAGAGAGACTGGAACAAACAACGTTTTATTCTCGAACATAAAATCTCCTTTAAGTAATCATACGAGTTCGGTTGGTTCTGTCGCAGATGAATTTCTTCTTACTGAATCCCACTGATCTTCGTGTTTCTTTCTTTCTTTCTTCCTCTTCCGTTTCATCAGGATCAGACTACAATTTTCTTTGCCGGGATAATATCGTCACTCATTGTAGGTTAGAAAGAGACAGACGCCGGTGTTGTCGCCGTGCACGGTGGCCTCAGAGATCACTTCCACTCCTTCACTCCGGCAGATCTAGAATGACGGTTTGCCTTACAAGAAAGGTTAGCGGCGTCTTCGTTTCAATCTCCTTAAATGAGGACAAAGTCGTCCTCACAGGGTGGAAGGGTAAATAACTATAAACACAATTACGACGCCAGCCGAGTAGCGACAGCGTCACTTTGCTTTCGTTACCAACAGACGCTACGATGTATCGAAAAGAAGATGCGCGAAGAGAAAAATTGCAGCGTGCAAATGAGATAAGACGCAGCTTCCTGTCTTTGTGCAGCACGTCTGACAAGAGAAATTATTCAAATTTCGAAGTAAATCAACTGGGATGAGCGTGGACATTTCTTGCCTTTCTTTCTTATCTTGCGGGATCCGCCTCTGAATTCAATCTTCTCGTGGCGATCAATTCCATCTGTAAAGATTTATTGAGTCGTGTAATCGCTGAGAAGAATCACGCGCGGTTTATAAGTACATTGGATTCAAATGGATGTCCGTCGCACGAGTATAGTATTGAAATGGTTTCTCTGGCTTTAACAACTCAAGATATTACAGTTTTGTTTTGCTCGTATTTATTTAAAACTTCATATGAAAAAAAACAATCCCAAAGAAATGTGAGAGATAAGGATAAGTTGAGTTATACTGCCAGCCCATTGTGGTTAAGGTATACAAAGAACGGGCCAAACCACCCTCCCGCCTACAGAAGTGTAAAGGATTGGGCAAGGCGGATGTTCGTGGTGAGTGAAGGATGCACCGCGTTGTACGGGATCAATGGCAGGTCACTCTGTGACAGTTGACATCGCAATAGAATATGGAGGATACAAGAACAATATCCCATATGACGATGCACCGCATACACAGACATATGGAGTTCCACACCAGACGACCCAAGAGACACCCTCTCCTGACCTGTTGATCATCGTCGACTGCGAATGCTGTGGTGTCAACAACATGCTGGTTGGATGAGCCAAATACCTGGTGCAACGCACCGACGGTCCTTCGTGTGTTGAGCAATCACCACGAGTCCATGGACCGGTCGTGCATGGTACCCAGTGTCCAGGAAGGTGGCGGTGGTTGCTTAATATGGGTCATGTTTTGTTAGTAAAACTAGGATCCCTGGTGCGTATGAACCAACGTTTCACTGGTGAGGTCTATCTACAGCTCTTAGAACATGTGTTTTTGTAAGGGACGGCTCCTGGAATGTTAGTTCAAGTCCGCCTCGTATCTCTGTGAAGAACTGTTCCACTGTGAAAGGACCAGAAATGTGAGAAGGGTAAGTTTGTGTGTATTATGTGTGTGTTCTGTTTTGGTCGCTTGGCTACCCAGAAGCATCAGTCACCTGGACAGATGATTCTCGGTACTCGTCCACACCACGAGAAGGTGGGCCAGTCCCAGTAAAGCACGTACTGTCTCAAAAGAGATTATGACCCATCTGGTGTTGCCAGAAGGGAGGCCAGGAATCCTCTGGAGGGCCCATTCCAGAGGGAAAGAAAGAAGAAGAAAAAAAGAACCCGTGGTGCAGGTTATGGGGAAAAAAAGAAAGGAAATAGAGAAAAACTAGAAGAAAAGGAGAAAATAAAATAAAGAGAGAGAGAGAAAGAAAAAAAAAGAGAAAAAGAAAAGAGAGCAAAAAAACCTTGGCTGTTTTGCAGCGTATGAGGACATCTGTCGGTATATATATATATAAAAGGAAAGAACAGGCTAAAAAAAAAAGAAAAGAAAAGAAAATACAGGAAAAAACCAGACAGTAGATGTTTAAGTTTCTCTAGTACTGCTGTTCTCAGCGGTCCCATCCTGTTTTTGTTTCTCCTTATCTCAAAGACTTTGGCAGCAAAGTTCTGTAGTGCACTAAGGTTACCAGGTAACTGGAGGAGCTGGTCCACATGATTCTCTGCAAAGATGGGGATGCTGTTCCTAAGTATCTGCCGAAAATCCTCATACAGGATGCATTCAAAGATCCTCATTTACTCCGCAGGAGCACAGCTCGGTTTGGGTGGTGGAGCCTCTCGTTCAGAGACCCGTGTCCTGTGACCAGGAAAAAAGTTTCAAGGCTCAGTGAGAGCCATGGTTTTACCGACTTAGACGCTGGATAGGTTTTAAGGGACTATATGCACCATGCCATGTTGCAATTTTTCCCCAACAGAAGCAGGACCTTCTAAGACGATAATGGACCGTGTCATCAGGCCCACAGTGTTTATAAAACCCAGACACGGTGGAAGTGGATTGAGAACACAGACAGGACTCATCAACTTTTAAGTTCATCAACGCTTAAAAGTATCGCTCCTAATACATAAAAGATTAGGAGCGATACTATAAAAATCATCTGTAAGAGAATCCATAACGGGCTAAGTATATACTTTTCAAGTGAGGTTAGAGTAGAGCGAAAAACAGTAGGCAGCTCAAGGTCATTCGGTAGGTTCCCCACCATGAGCATGAGTAGTATGAGATGAAACTGAGTAGTCTATTGTTTTTCTCCTTATTACAGTATTAAATATATGAATTGGAGTCTCCATCTTGCGAAAAACTGCAGAGGATGATGAAGGGAATTCGTCCAGTATCACTATAAGTGGATCCTAATTTTAACGCCTCCATAATTCCTGGACCTTCCAGCTTTTATTCCAATTACCCGGATGTTAGTAGGCTGAATAGCTCTTTGGCCATTGCTACAGCGTTGAAGGGGGAACTTTTCGTCTGAGATTGCAGTATTGCGAGAGATTGGCAACAAAAACAGAACGAAACATCGGATTAAAGTAATGCGTCTGTGCATTCCGGAACTGCTTTTTTTTTTTGTCTGCCTCCACGACCAGACAGAAAAATCAATATTTTCAGTAGACGAAGCGATAAGAGAGTGTGTGTGGCCATTACAGGTGACAGGCCCGGAAGTTTTCAATTGGCTCCCCCGTTACGTTGCCATCACCACTAAGGAGGCTGCAGAGGAGCACAGTACACAACTGAAATATGACAACAACAACAACAAAAAAAAAAAAAAAAAAAATCCGCAGGAATCTATTTTTAAAATTTTCGTGTTTCTTACAAAGTCTCAGAGTAGAATGGCGTACGTAGGTCAGAAGACAGCAATTGATTTATTTTTCTTGATTTGTTTCGTTCAATGATTTACTTTTCATGTAAAGTAAGTGTGGTCTCTCGAAATACAGGATCATTTGTGCAGACCCAAAGATTTCAGACGAACAAGAAAAATAAATCATCGATGATTTATATTTCTTGATTTACTTTGTTGAATGATTTACTTTTCTAGAAAAGTAAATCAAAGAAATTGTCGTGTCTCGAAATATAACATTATTTGTGAAAAGTTAAAGATTTCAGATGAACAAGAAAAATAAATCATCACCATAATATAATTTCCTTGATTTCTTTTGTTTAATGAATTATTTTTTTTTATTTATTTTGTTCAATGATTTATTTTTCTTGTAAAATGATTCTATTTGTTTATTTTTTTTTGCTTCATTTTGCTCAATGATTTATTTTTCTTCACTTGTTTTGTTCAATGATTTATTTTTCTAGAAAAGAAAATCCAAGAAATTGTGATGTCTCAAAATATAGCATGATTTGTGCAAAATTAAAAGTTTCACACGAACAAGAAAAATAAATCATCACCACGATATAATTTTCTTGATTTGTTTTTATCAATGATTTAGTTTTCTTGATGAAATAAATCATTGAACATAATGAATCAACAAAGAGAAATCGAGAAAAATAAATCATTACCATGATTTATTTTTCTCGATTTGCCTTTTTTCTTGATTCTTTAAAATAAATCATTGAACAAAAATAAATCATCACCTGATTAATGAATCAAAATAAATGAGTACCATGATATATTTTTTCTTGATTTGTTTTCTTGAATGATTTACTTTTTCTTGAAAAGTAAGTCAAAGAAAGTGTGGCATATCGAAATATACGATCATTTGTGCAGAGCCAAAGAATTCAGATCAACAAGAAAAATAAATCATGGCCATTAATTTCTTTTCTTGATTTGTTTTATTCCCTGATTTATTTTGCTCAATGATTTAGTTTGCCTGATTTCTTGACTTGTTTTGTTCCATGATTTATTTTTCTTGATTTGTTTTGTTCAATGATTTACTTTTCTTGAAGAGTAAATGATTTTATTTGTTCATTTTTAATTTTTTTTTTGCTTCATTTTGCTGAATGATTTATTTTTCTTCATTTGTTTTGTTCAATGATTTACCGAAATGTACGATCATTTTTCGCAGATGTCGAAGATTTCAGATGATTGTCACCACCTTGACAGATCCCTTATAGAATCTCCCCTTCATAAAAACGCCTAATTGTTTGAACCCTGTAGTGTATTAGTAGCCGAAATCATCACCAGCTGGCGCTGCTAAAACCCTTTTTTTCTTTTCTCCTCTAGCTTATTTGTCACCTGTTAATTCAAAGCTGCCATAAGTAAGCTCTCTTTAAACCGATGGAAGACTTCTGAAAATAATAATAAAAAAAAGGAGATGAAATATTAATTCTTACAGAATGGCATGCGCAGTTGAATTTAATTAATAAATAGCCAATAACTCATTGGGATTGATGCACGTGCAAAGTTAAAAGTTTTAATTAAAAGCCGCACGTTGGTGATTGCTTCGTTTTCTATTAAGATTTCTTAATTCGGTTGCACAAAGATAAGGATTCGTTTGAGTGTAAGGTATGTGGAAAAGTCGCGTCGCCTGTTTGTACAACTCTCATTCATTCCTCACGCGGAATTTTAATTAAAATAAGTTCCGTTTAAAAGAAATGACAATATATTAATTGGAGAGAGAGATGCAGGGAGATTTGTAATTGATATTCATAATTTAGAAAGACTTTAATTGATTTGCATTCTGTTTTTCTTCAAGATGCCTTCGTCTGATGAGGAAGACGTTTATATTAGAAGACGTCGACAAGGGTTAATCGAAAGGATCTCCCACATCCATTTCAAGAACTGTCTGGAAACGTATTGAGACATTATTGGAATACAATTGTCCTTTGCAGAGGTCGTATGGAACGTAGATGGCAGCACTAGCCTCCCTCGATGGTGGAAGCAAACAGAGCTGGACTCGCTAGAGTTTGTTGTTCATGGAACCATGAATGAGGTTGTCTACCACGATATCTTCAACTATTGTTCTCTGCCATCCGCGTGGTAATCTTGTCTCAATCAACATGACAATGCCCCTTCACTCAGTAAATACCGATCTGGAACCAATATTTGGTTCAATTGTATTGAATTCCTCTTTTACCAGAAATGAAATTCTTCGATTTCTATCGAATAAGGAGATAACTTTAATAGGAATAAAAGAAAAGAAATTTTGGGAAAAATACATCTGTACGCAGCGTATATAAAATAAAAATGTGATAAATTTTATTTATTTGAAAAATAATCGAACTATTTTTTAAATTTCTATAAAATAATTTTGAAAATTTATTTTTATGTGTAATTTTTAATTTTAGTTTCATAATTTTTGAAAGTAATAAGAAAATTAGAAAATATTAAATACACCTTTTCCTACTTTGTAAATAATTGATTTATTTTTAATTCGCTTATCTTGCTAAGATTTTTAATACTTATATGCAATTTTTACACTGAGTTGTCACTTTATTAGATACACTTACTAGATGTACACTGAGTTGCCACTTTATTAGGTACACTGCGTTTCCTGTTTATTAGATACACTTACTAGATGTACATTGGGTTGCCACTTTATTAGATACACTTATCTAATAGCAAGTATTTATATTTTTAGTCCTCCCTCAAAATAGCCTAAATTCGTCGCGGATTGACTCTGAAGTGTCGAAAGCGTTACCGGCTTGACACACTCAAATACAATTGTACATAAAAACCTGAGCAGGGTTGTAGTTTCAGAGATATTTATAGCAGGACGTCAGGCGTCGAATACCACAGCGAGTTCAAAGTCACTTAAATTTTTCTTCTTTCCGATTTTCGTTGTACCTAATAATGTGGACACTGAATATATAAATTACTCAGCGTACATAAAAGAAACAACACTCAGAAATAATCTGTAATTTATATTTCATTTCTATAAAATAATAATAATAACAATTTATTTTATTCATAATATTTAATAAACTTTAAAATAATTAATGTTTAATTTTTTAAATATTATCTTGGCCCATTGAGACTGAATCCCTAGGAATCGCATCCCTCAGATTTTAGTGATGGTGGAACTCTGCTGCGAACAGCTCATTTTAACGCAGATTTTCAATAGGGTTGAGATCTCTTGACTGTACAGGCCACTAGCACATGACAATATCATCCTCATACTCCCGAACGACCCATGCCTTGTGTCATGGTGCATTATTGAGACGCTGATTTAACGATATCAGTGAACGGAACGTGTGCCACACTTCCCACACCATCACAATCCTATTCCAGGCTGGAGTGGCGACACGAAGCCTGACAGGTCCATTGATTCATTCTGTTGTGGTTATATGATGGTCCTGCTTTCAAACTGGGATTCATTAATCCAGTGTCGGTTTTTGTACCCAAGAGCTGCTGTTTTTAGTTGGAATTAAGTGACACTGTCCTGCTATACCCCATCCATGAGGGTTCGGATTCTTGGATGGTACTAATTAAACTGACCACTCAGTGTACACGTTCTGATCAAAAAGTTAGTGCGCGCATGCTCCAAAGATATCTTTGCAAGATCCTCTCTCAATCTATCGGCTAGTTCAAGGATTATAAGATCAGTCACCGAGCTTTATCATCAAACCTCGTATGGTATGTAAAATAAATAAAGGAAAAGGCATTGTAAACCGTAAGGCTATTTCTGCCAGTTCGAAGAATCGAAACCAGAATTAATGGGTCGAGTTTCTATTCACAAGCGCGCAGAAATGATTCCTTAAGGATCAAGAGAACACACACACACACACACGCAAAGTATACGACAAAGCAGTGATTATATGAGCTCTGAGACGCGAGTGTATTGAACTACGAAAAGAAGCGAAAAAAAAAAAATAGTGACTTCTGTTTTTTTTTTCTTTCTTTTCTTTTTCTCTCCTTAACCATAGTAACCAAGCCGCATCTTCTACGTGTTCATTTATCACGTTGTCACGGCCATGTAATCGGATCGAGATGATAATCCTCCAGGGACGCAGCAGAAAAAGCGTCCCTCGCATGTTGTGTGTTATTGTTCAAAGAGCCCTGTCACACGCCTCACGGTTCTCAGTCAACGTTCAAAAACAACGCACGAAGGTTAAAACGAAAAGAAAAAAAAAAAAAAACGCGCATTCGAGAACTTTCTTATCTTAACCGTTCGCAATTGTTTTGATCCACTCGTTGTTTATTCGGAGGAATTTGATTAAGAAGTAAAAAGAATAAATATTCGTATTCAAATTCCTCTTCTTACTAGTGGATGAAAGGAAAAGTGTCGAGATGTTTTGCTCCTACGTGGAAACTAATTAATGGCGCCTAAGTTTATTACTGCGCATGCTCCTACATATGTTTATGTATAACTCAAAAGGGTGTATTCGGTTCTTTTTTTGTATTTCAAAATTAAAAAAAAAATAATAAATGTATCCTCTAAGTAGTAATTGAAATTAAAGAAAAAAATTAATAATAAGGCTGTTGTGTACTTTTATGAAATTTAAAAGGATGAAATTGCTAGTTTTTTTTTGTTTTTTTTTTAATATTCGGTGGAATTTTGAATCTTTCGCAGTCTCCATTTAATGTTGGCCTATTTTGATTGTTTCTTGTTTTCATGCCAAAGCAGCCAACAGTATGAGAAGTCAAGTGTATTGGACTTGGAAGGTGCACGAAGTTCCAGGCCCCTTTTGCTGGATGAAAATCTTCGTTTTCAGGAGAAGACTGACTTAGTTTTCTTGATTTGTTTTGTTCAATGATTTATTTCTCTTGATTTATTTTGTTCAATGATTTAGTCTGCCTGATTTATTTTGCCTGATTTGTTTTTCTCAATGATTTATTTTGCTCAGTTTCGTTTGGTGTTTTCCTTTACTTGATTTCCTTTTTCCATTGACTTATTTTCCTTAATTTCGTTTGTTTTGTCAATTAAATTCATTTTTGCTCGATTTTTTTTCAGTGATTTATTCTGCTTGATTTGTTTTATCCAGCGATTTATTTTCTTTTGTTAATTGATTTATTTCATTCATTGATTTGTTCGCTGACTTATTTTAATTTCTTTTGTTTCGTTCAGTGATTTTTTCTTTTTTTAATGATTTTTTGCTTGTTTTTGTTCATTGATTTTTCTTTTTTCATTTGGTTTATTCATTAATATTTGCTTCATTTGTTTTGCTAATGATTACTTCGCTTTATTTCGTTGGTTTAATGATTTGTTTTGTTAGTTTGGTTCAATGTTTTATTATGTTTGGTCGGTTCAATGATTTATTGTTCTTGATTTATTTTGTTCAATGATTTATTTTGCTCAGTTTCGTTTGTTTTTTCAGTGATTTATTTTACTCGATTTTTTTTTTTGTTCTTTTGTTCAATGCTTTTTTGCTTGTGTTTTTGCCCACCGATTTATTTTATTTTGTTAATTGATTTATTTCGCTCGATTGGGTTTGTTCGTCGACTTATTTTGTTTAATTTCTTTTGTTTCGTTCAGTGATTTGTTTTCTTTTTTTAATGATTTTTTGCTTGTTGTTTGTTCATTGATTTATCTTTCTTCGTTTGGCTTGTTCAATAATTTTTTGCTTGATTTGTTTTGCTAATGATTACTTCGCTTTATTTCGTTTGTTTAATGATTTGTTTTGTTAGTTTGGTTCAATGTTTTATTTTGTTTGGTTGGTTCAATGATTTATTTTTCTTGATTTGTTTTGTTCAATGGTTTAGTTTGCCTGATTATTTTGTTCAGTGATTTATTTTTCCCGATTTGTTTTTTTCCAATGATTTACTTTGCTCAGTTTCGTTTGTTTTATTCGGTGATTTATTTTACTTGATTTGTTTTGTTCATTGACTTATTTTTCATAATTTCATATACTGTATATATATATATATATATTTTTCACTCTGTGGGTTATATTTCTCTTCAGTACTCCATTTCTGGCCCCCAATTGCTTTATAGAACGTGTGATTATACTTGAAGTACGCTTAACATTATTTTACCTGAAAATAATAACCCAAAATGCAGTAGGAACCGTTTAAACAACTAAGCCAGGTAACTAAAGTCATGAGGAGTCAGTGTATTATGATGACTGTAACTGTATATATTCTATAATTGGTTTGTCTGCTTAACTGGATGAAAAAACCGAATTCAGTGGATAAAAAAAAAAGGATTTATCAGTAGCGAGAAAGTCTCCCCCTCTAACTATTATTAATACACTTCAACTTTCATTCATTCATTGGTCCGTCAAAAATTACCTACCAGCTAATCAGCAAACAGATATTAATCAATGGAGACAAGATAATTTTCGATGTTTAATTAATTTTGCGTAATACATCATTAATAGTACACAGTGGAGACTAATTATCGATTAATTGATCGACTATTAATTTTCGCACTCGTGTACAATTAATACAAATGGATTAAATAAACGTCACAAACCCACTTTAGTTTCGAGATAAACTGGAAAGAACTCATTGGAATATTACAGAATATGACAATAAACCGGAAACGTTGACAGTTATCAATACGCATGCGCAATCGATGATGGTTGATCTTCTATGTGAAATGAATCGAAGATGGAGTATTGAGCAGTTGGCACGATGCCAAGATGCGCATGTATTGTTAAAATACGAGTTTAGGTTCAGTTTCCACTGAATTCGCTTAAATATTAACACTTTTTCTTATTGCAAAAATAAAATGGAAATATAATTAACGAATATAATTAATAAAAACAAGTTTCGCAGGTATTTAACGAAAGGAAAGCATTCCACTTAGGGCGTAAGTACTTTTCTTTGTGCGACAGAGCACGCGGGCGTTTAAAAAAAAATAGGAGAGCTGTAAATGGGTGCCTTTACTAAAATTGTAACGTTCGTGTCTGCTGGGACTCTTTCATTTCTGCGATTAGAAAGAACATACACCCTGGAGATGCTCATTGTCCTCCTTAATTGCATTTCTCTAACTACTTTCCCTGCTTTAATTTTCTGTAGCCATCCTCGGACGAACTATTTGATGGGTTTTATTGTAAAGAGGGCGCGCCTGTTTCTTTCACAAACCTGCGCAACTGGAAAACAACTATTTACATGCATCTCGTGAGCCGGCGATTACAAGAACGTGCATTTTCCCGCGTTATGGGTCGGAAATTTTCTTTCTTCCGACGAACATTATCCTCCCCGGAGTGCGATCCGGCGTGTTTGAACGCAGTTGAGAGCTTCACTCCACATAATGAAAACGAATAAGATAACCGGCAAAACGAAGGGCCCCCTCGCGAGTTGGAAATTGTTTATTACGACTTGGATGTCCATTATATTTTAAACCCGCGCGTGCATTTTAAGAAAACAAAGGCGATCCTACTCGTTTATTTTTAATAAGGCGATGACAACACTATTCCGAATATTAAAATTGAAATTTTAAACGTTGCACGCCGGGAGTAATGGAATTATTGAAGATTGTAGCCTGTAAAGAATGGTAGATAAGAAATGGGGATCTATTTGTGTTAGTGCCAATGCAATTAGTTTATGGCGCCTCGGTGTACTTGGTATGTTTGAATAATTTATGCTTTACGCGATTTTGTGATGCCAATATTTTTTGCACTAATATAGATATTACTTTTATACAGTAGTATAGAGTTTGTAGAGTAGTGTAGAGTTTGCAGACTCCTTGTAAGAGGCTATTGTTTCATTTTGAGAAGATTGGCGAGGTGGGAGGGGGGGGCAGAAAGAACGTTACTCGCCAAGATCCTGCTCTGGCTAGCCCATCAACATCTCCTTCACCTAAAGGATATAAAAACCACAAGATGTATTCAAACCGTTGTGTACTCTACTGTATCCATCGAAATCTGGGCCTCTGCTGCACCTTCTCTTCTGAAACCCATCTTTGCCAGTGAATACCGGATACTGAAGTAAGAAACCCACAAACATCGCTTTCCACACCAACAAAGGACCACGAAGAAAACTTCAACTACTGTACAAAAACTTCAAAACTGATTATAATCATCGATAGTTCTGCCTCTTCTTCCCCTCCCCCATCTACTCTCCAACCTCATCTAGTTCTCGTAAAATAGGGCTTTCTACATCATTAATCTTTCATCTTTTCTTGTTTAAGAAGCTATTTGTTTTATTTGGTTTTGTTTAAGCTTTTTTTGTTGTTATTATCAGGTTCTGAACGTGAACCAGTCATCATCAGGTTCTGAACGTGAACCAGAACAGTTAATAGAAAATCATCTAAATGATATTCTCTTCAAGTATTCTGTGCATTTTGGGTTGCCGATATGAAGAATTTTCCTTCCCTCGTTCCTTTATTGGCGCATTCTTCAAACTTTCCAATTTCTCCACCTGAACCATCAGAATTCTGTTACTCCACAACGGATTGAAGAAATTTGTCACGCGTTTGACATTACGAACCCCGTTTTTCAAAAAAAAAATTTTTCACGAAGACGCTTCACAGAGTGATACGTGACCAAGAACACAAAGAAGGAGATAAGAGAGATTTATAGATTCCAACCACATTCTCACTACAGAATGAAAAAAGAAGAAGGGGGGGGGGGACATTAAATTCTCGGATTGTTATAAACTGCTGCTAAATTCTATTCGGGTTTCATAACGCTATTTAATCGGCACAACTTTTAAAAATTCTTATCTTCTCGTTGTCATAGTAACTCCCAGTAATGAATCTCACCGAGCTATTTCTTTACTTTCTCATTTTGAAACAATCAGGCAAATCCTGAGCTTTGGATAGCACATTATCAGGTGGAACATCCCAAAGATCTCACGTGCAAAGGCAAGGTAGGAAGCGCGCACTCGCTTCCTATCTTATCTTCGTACGTGCCCAACAAACTGATTATAATCATCGATAGTTCTGCCTCTTCTTCCCTTCCCCCATCTACTCCCCAACCTCATCTAGTTCTCGTAAAAATTCGCGATGACTGTTATCAGGAAAATGGTCCTCACCATACTCGTTTCGCTTAATTTCTTGTATATAGTTAATTCGCTAAGGCCAAAGTCAATAAAAATTGAAACTTAAAGCTCCATCAACCAGTGGCAGTGCTGTGCTTTGAAGTCTTTAAAGCCAGCACAGGCTGGTTCGAGCGCTTCAAAAAAAGGACGGATATCAAAAGTGTTGAAAGGCATGGGGAGGTATCCAGTTCTGATAAAAAAAAAGCAGCTGAGACCTTTAAAATTGAATTTGTTGAAATTTCTATAAAGCTGAAATTGAGTTAGTTGATCAGGAGGGTTTACTTCACCATCAGGTTTTTAACACTGACGAAACTGGCCTCTTCTGGAAGCGAATGTCCAGGAGAATGTACATCACTAAGGATAAGGCTAGTTTACTTGGGCAATAAGTCTATGAAACATAGGTTCACTGTCTTGTTGGGTTCCAATGCCTATTGAGTTATCTTGAGAAAAATAAGTCTTCCTGTGATGGCACTGCTCCTGCTGGATAATGCGCCAGCCCATGATCCCCAAACTTGTTCAATCTATTGAAGCACAATTTGACTTTGTTCAAGTCAAATTTTTGCCACCCAACACCACTCCTCTTCTTCAAACAATGTACCAGCGAGTGATTGCAAACTTCAAGAAAATCTACACCACCAAAATGTTGGCAAGTTGCTTTTCAACCTCTGGTGAAAATGCTGCCATCCTCAAGGATTTTTCGAGGTCGAAGTTCAACATGGTGGATTGTGTGAGGCTGGTCGTAAGTCAGAATTATGTTTCTACAAGGTACTTAAATTCAGCCTGGAAAACATCTGGCCTTCAATTATCCACAACTTTGACGAATTTGAAGATGATGGTGCCTTGATAAATGATATTATCACTCTTAGTAAATCAATGGGTCTGGAGATTGGCGAAGAGAATGTGAAGGACCTTATTATTGTTATTAGCTATATGGTGCAAGGAAGCCTAAGACTTATGCTGCACCAGCCAAAAAATTTTTAAATTACCCTAAGAGAGAGAGAGAGAGAGAGAGAGAGAGAAGGGAATCGCCAAGAAAGAGAAGAATGATGATATCTAGCTCAGGACCCTGGGTGTGCCAAACCCATACTCACCAGATATATCACTAGTTATTTCATTCGATTATTTTGATAATGCCAATCACTAGTTCCATCATGACACAGCAGGTTATTTTTATTTAATTTTTACTAAATTATTAATAAATTATTAATTCGGACTCAAATAACTTATAACTTATAAAATAATAATGCATGAATTATTTTTTTTTTTAAATACAGTACTTCTTTTATGGAAAGATTAGATCAAATCAAAGTTTGTTGTAAAATTTCCAAATACCTCGACTATGTGGTAGATCATTTCAAAAACAGAGCAGTAAAAATAGGTAAAATAACTGAAATAATTGAAAGAATTTACATTTTTATTAGATTTTTTTTACGGCCACCGTCCCTTTGGTTCCATAAACTCATCCTCAATGCTCCCAACCCTACCCTGTAAAAAGCTTTATTCGGAAATGAGTGTTTTGGTCGGATGAGTCCGAATACCTGGTGTAACATGCCGATGGATGCCTTCGTGTGTGGCAAGCAACACGAATTCATGGACCGATCGTGCTAGGTGTCCACTATCCAGGTAGGTGGCGGTGGTTGCTTAATATGTATCTCCCATACATAAGGGTGGCTCTAAAAGTGAAGTGGGAAATTATCGACCTGTCAGTCTGACTTCAGTATTAGGGAAAATCATGGAGGCAATGATCAAGGGTGGAATTCAGGATCATTTGGATCGAATTGAAATTCTCAAGGATACTCAGCATGGTTTTGTAAAGGGAAAATCATGTTTAACAAATCTGATTCGCTATTAAGAAAGGGTCACTCACGAGCTGGATTTAGGGAATAATTTCGACATTGTTTATTTAGATTTCAGCAAAGCTTTTGACTCAGTCCCACATGAGCGGTTGCTTTATAAGCTGGAACAGGTTGGAATCACTGGGAAAATCCTTAGATGGATAGAAGGATGGCTTCAGGGCAGGAGGCAGAGGGTTGTGATAAATGGCTATTCCTCAGATTGGGTTGAGGTAAGAAGTGGGGTTCGCCAAGGATCAGTATTAGGACCACTGTTGTTTTTAATTTTCATAAACGACATTGATGAAGGGATAGAGGGCGTGATGTCTAAATTTGCAGATGATGTTAAAATTGGTAGAGTAGTTAATGATCACTGTCAAGCTGAGCTTCTTCAGAGAGACCTAGATAGACTTCAGGAATGGTCAGAAAAATGGCAGCTATGCTTTAATCCAACAAAGTGTAAGGTATTACACCTGGGAAACAGTAATCCCAAAATAACTTATTCACTTGGTGGAGTTCGACTAAACCCAGTACTGGAGGAAAGGGACTTGGGTGTTACGATACGGTCAGACATGAAATTCTCTGAGCATTGTAAACAGGTTGCAAGGAAGGCCCATGGTGTCCTATCGATGATCTATCGAACTTTTGCAAGTAGAGATAGGGACGTGATAATCCCATTATATAAGGCTTTTGTTAGACCACACTTGGAATACTGTGTTCAAGTATGGAGACCGCACCTGAAGAAAGACATCGAGCTTCTTGAAAGGGTGCAAAGAAGGGTAACTCGCCTGGTGAGATCGGCAAAAGGGCGTCCTTATGAAGAAAGACTTCGAAATGTGGGTTGCAGAGTTTGGAAACTAGACACCTTAGGGGAGATTTGATTGAGGTGTTTAAGGCTCTGAGAGGCATCAGTAAAATGAATGAGGACGAAATTTTGAAGATTATAAATGATGCTAGAACTAGGGGACATAAATTCAAGTTACGGGGGGAAATGTTTAGATTGGACTGCAGGAAGTTTTATTTTAGCCA
Organism: Mastigoproctus giganteus; assembly: GCF_048544385.1. Lineage (NCBI taxonomy): Eukaryota > Metazoa > Arthropoda > Arachnida > Uropygi > Thelyphonidae > Mastigoproctus > Mastigoproctus giganteus. The sequence goes on along the minus strand of NC_143584.1, from coordinate 200,370,502 downwards.
GCGAGTTATAAATTACTGGAATAAGTTGCCTTCATGGGTGATAGAGGCCGACAGTTTGGGGAAATTCAAAGGTCATCTGGATAGTACATTCGGGTAAGGGAAGCGCATAGGATGGTAGGTTTAATTTCCTTTTTTTTATTAATTATTATTATTTATTTATTTTTTTTATCATTGTTTTGTTCGGATTGTTTTTTTTTTTTTTTTGGCTGGTGCAGCATAAGCCATAGGCTTTCTTGCACCATGCGGCCATTACTAATACTAATACTAATATGGGGCATTATTTGCTGACAAGAAGGATCCTTGGTGTGTATGGACCAACGTTGCCGCGGGAGATCGGTTTCATCGGGCAAAACTCTACAAAATTCAATCTAAGCTCATTTCTATCCAAATATCTATATTGCTTTCCATTAATCGAGTCTGCAGGACCGTCTCGAATCATGCTCTTAAAGTCCTCGCTAGAGCTATACCACTTGACCTTCTTCTCATCTTTAGTGGACTGTGCTATCGTCTAAAAAACGATTTCTACCAAAATTTTGGATTTAGAACTAAATTTTTCAACTGATATAAAAAAGAAAGATATTTGGCAAACTAAGTAGGACACTACAGCGTTAGGTGTAACTAAAAAAATTTTACTCCACTGGATTGGGCCCCCCAGAAGAATCTGCCTCACCTTTTGGCAACATCACGTGGGACAAAGTCTCGAATTGAAATAGTGTGTGCTCCACTGGAATGGCCCAACTACCAGTGGTGTTGACGTGTACCCAGAATCATCTCTTCAGGTGATTAATGCCTCTAGGTAGCCAAGTGGCCAGAACACACACAAATCTACACTACTCACATATCTGGCCCTTTCACAGTGATACTGTTCGTTACAGAGACACGAGGCGGATTTTAATTGACCTTTGAAGCAAGGGTGTTTCGCCCTAAGCTCTAGCCTGGTCAAATCATCAATATGTGATCAACGCGCTCGGAGGGGGCCCACCTTTTCCAACGACCCCTGCCGCCTCTTGTTTCTTAGCCCCCGCTAGGTAATTCCACCTCCCACCAGGAGCGGTATCACCACTTTGGGAAGCACTGCTATAAATCGTATTATTATACTTCCCATCTGGAAGGACTATTAATTTTTGGTGCAGTACTGAGGTAATTCATACGGACAGTACAACCACCGCTCCCGCCTCACGTCGAGCATCCAACAGCTATATTTATACAAAGGAATGTCTGTTTAATTTGAAAGATGCTCATGATTAAATGAAAGGAAGTGATCATTGTGTACACAAATTTGAATTTCTCCAATCCTTGATTTGAGGAAAAGTATGTCAATGGGACCAGAATGATGGATGCGATGCTTATGATACTCCTTTCATCACAATCTTCCCGGTCGAGGCGCGGTTTTCCTGCCACTCTTTAGGCTCAAGGCACTCACGGACAGGAGAGCTAATTCTGCAAAAGCACGATGCACGTGCAGTTAATTAAAAGTCCGGAGAGGGGCGGGATCTGAGCGTCATTTCGAAAGGTTCTCATCCCATATGGGAACGATATTTCAGTGGGATATGAGCGAAGTTCCGAGAAGTTGGCAAAGTTCCGCCAACATCTTATTACATTCTTGCAGGAACTTAATGTGACAACCCAACCAGTAGAGAGAGAGCGTTGACCCTCCCCTGAATGACAGGAAATCCCATTACGCAGGTGGCTGCTAGGCGGTGCTGTAATAGGAACCAGGCTCCGAGAAACGAAACCTTGTTGACGATTACAAAATGCAACTTTCTAATCAACAGTTGTTGCTTTTCACCGGAAGAGGTCGCTTGGGTTGCACTCGTAGAATGGACAGTCGAAAGTTGAAGCAATTCTGCGAGTTGATTTAGCAGAAGCCATCCCGTCGTTGTTTATTTCTCTGTGTTGCCACCGGATGTCGCACAATTTCAACGAAGTTGGGGATCCCAGCTTTGTAAAGCAGACACGACCAGAAAAAGCAGAAAGAAGAGGCTTCAGAGTTTAGAAGGACTTGTCTCCAGTCCATCCCACGGTATCTCCCACGAACTTCGTTGGTAACTACTTCAATGTTGCTCTCTGGGCATTCTGTTGGGTTCGGTTCTTGAATCAAACCAATCCTCTGTAACTCTTCATCTTCCCCTATAGGTGCGGGGATCTCCAGCCTCACTCTTTGTGATGACCCAGATGAAGAGTGGTGAAAGCGATCCAGTGGAAAAACTAAGATTAATCTTTTCTCCCTCTCTCTCTCTTTCTCTCTCTCTCTCTTTCATTGTTTCCTTTCTTATTCTTTCTCTCTCGCATTGTCTTTCTCTCTTATTTTCTCTCGCTCTCTCTTTCTCTCATTGACTTTCTTTTTAATTCTTTCTCATTCTCTCTTTATTTCATTTTGTCTTTCCCTTCTTTACGTTCTCTCTATTTCTCTTTCTTTCTTTCGTTCTCTGTCTTTGTCTATCTTTCATTCTCTTTGTCTTTCTTATTTTCTCTCTCATTCTCTGCAGTTCTCTTTCTTTCATTCTCTGTCTTTCTCTCTTATTCTAGCTCTATTTCTCCGGATCTTCGTTTTCTCTTATTTTCTCCGAATTTCTTTCTCTCTTATTTTCTTTGTCTTTGTCTCTCTTTTATTCTGTCCGCCTTTCTCTCTCATTCTCTTTTTCTCTACTTCTCTGTCTCTATCTTATACTGCCTGTGTTTTTCTCTCTTTCTCTCTACTTCTCTGTTCTTTTTCTCGAATTCTCTTTCTCACTTTTTTTCTCTTTCTTTCATTCCCTTTATTCTCTCACTCACTCTGTCTGTCGTTTTCTCTTATCTCTCTCTCTTATTATCTGTCTTTATTTCTTTTTCTTTCTTTCATTCTCTGTCCTTCTGTCTTGTTCTCTCTTTCTTTCTTCCTCTCTCATTGTCTCTCTTGCTCACTCTGTCTCTCTTATTGTCTCTGCCTTTCTCCCTAATTCTGTCTTGCGCACACTTCCCTCGTATCTCCCCTCAGAGAATACATTATACCAAATGTATTTAATTAAACAGATGTAAACAGCTCGAGCTGGGGTGAGAAACAAGGAGAGTGAGAGAGTGAGAGAGAGAGAATCGAAATAGCTTCCTGGAATTACTTCATTCTTTGCCATTATATCCCACGCACACCTACACACTTAGTGTCTTCGCAGAGTCTGAAACGAGTGTCTTCAGACCATATTTCACTTAGCAAGCAAATATCTAAACAGGAGTTGGCTGGCCCACTTGGGGGCTCTCCGCTTCTCTACAACCCACCAGATGACTTCTGCATAAATTGCGCAAGCGGCTCGCTGCTAATGTAAACACATTTAAGAGTGCAGGAATGAGTGACTCTATATCGCAGAAAAGGGAGGATAATGGAGCCAGCAAATTGTTGGCATGACAACGTAAAACTTCTCTCTGCATCACTGCACTGTCTACTCTCTCTTAAAACTTTCCAAATTATTATCCTACTTCTTCAATTCGCTTAACATGCAAATGAGAACGTAACACTTTCCAACTTCTCAATTGATGGATCAGTTCTTCCAGGTAGAGACAATGTCCGAGTATCGTTCTGTTACACTCGGAAATTAATCATTCCTGTAAGGAACACATCCTTAGTTATCTCACTAAGGATGCAAATGTTGCGAGATGCGGGTCTGTCTCCAATAATCCGGACGCAAGCGTTTGTTCGCCGAAAATTTTCTCACGACAGACACCAGCGATCGTACTTCGGTTGGCTTGCGATCAAGTACCGAGACAGTGACAAAGTGGAAAAGAAAAGTAAAAGGCAGCAAAAAAATACAAAAAACGCAATCTTTGTAAGGAATATCCAAGAAAAGAAAGAGGATCAATTTTTCAAACAAAAAAAAAAACTAAAAATAGGAACGTTTTCTTTAAAAAAATATAAAAAAATCTAAAGATGGTGACTTTACCGCCACCTGGTGTCATTATAAGCGCAAACTAATAAATATCCAAGCAAATTGTAAATATACGGAAATTGACAAAAACTTGGACAACTTTAGGTTTTGTCCGGTAGAGGGCTCTCTGCTCATCGGCTGATGTGTTTAAATAAGTCTAAATATTTATGCTGTAGTCAGCTACAAAAATGCAAAAAAGTATCAAAAAATGCTAAAAATATTCAAGAAAAAAAAACAGGATCAATTTTTCAAACAAAAAAAGAAGCTAAAAGTCGGGGGGATTTCTTTAAAAAATACATAAAAAAATGCAAGGATATTAGCAAGTGGACTTTACTGCCACCTGGTGGCAGTATAAGCATAAAATAAATATCTAAACAAATTGTAAATACAGTATATAGAAATTTACAAAAGCTTGGACAAATTTCGGTTTGTGACGTGTTTAAGTAAGTCTAAATATTCATGATGTAGTCTGCTACAAAAATACAAAAAAAAAAAGAGTATTTTTGTAAGAAATATCCAAGAAAAGAAACAGAATCAATTTTCCATACAAAAAATAGCACAAAAATAAAAATAGGAGTTTTTATTTAAAAAATACTAAAATATGTAAGGATATTAGCAAGAGGACTTTACCGCCACCTGGTGTCATTATAAGAATAGACTTTAGTAAACATTCACACAAATTATAAATCTACAGAAATTGGCAAAAACTTGGACAACTTTTGGTGTTGTCCGGCAGAGGGAGTTAAAAAGCTTTTTTTGTAAGAAATGGGAATCAAAATTTTCAAACAAAAAAAAATTAAAAATAAGAAAGTTTTCTTTAAAAATATATATATAAAAAATGCAAGGATATTAGCAGGTGGACTTTACCACCACCTGGTGTCATTAAAAGCGTAATCTGTAATAAATATTCAAGCAAATTGTAAATATTAGAAATTGACAAAAACTTGGACAACTTTCGGCATTTTCCGGTAGAGGCGCTCTGCTCATCGGATGACGTGTTTAAGTAAGTCTAAATAAAAAAATGAATGGCAAATGCCTAAAAGTCTAAATATTCATGCTGAATATTTAGACTAAATATTCATGCTGTAGTCAGCTACAAAAATACAAAAAAAACAATTTTTTAAGAAATATCCAAGAAAAGAAACAGAATCAACTTTCAAACAAAAAAAAATTAAAAATAGGAGAGATTTCTTTAAAAAATAAATACATAATGTTAAGATATTACTAAGTAGACTTTACCGCCACCTGGTGTCATTATAAGAGTACAGCGTAATAAACATCCAAACAAATTATAAATACTGTATATGGAAATTGACAAAAATTTGGATAACTTTCGGTGCTGTTTGCTAGAGGGCGCTAAAATGCTATTTTTGTAAGAAATGTCCAAAAAAAGAAACGGAATCAATTTTCTAAACAAAAAAACAACACAAAATTAAAAATAGGAGAGATTTCTTTAAAAAATGCAAGGATATTAGCAACTGGACTTTACTACCACCTGGTGTCATTATAAAAATAAACTTCAATAAACATTCAAACAAATTATAAATCTACGAAAATTAACAAAAACTTGGACAATTTCTGTGTTGTCCGGTAGAGGCGCTCTTCTAATCGGATGGCGTGATTAAAGTAAGTCTAAATATTCATGTTGTAGTCCTTCAAATAATCTGACGGAATAAGGCATTATAAAATCCATTCTTGTGAACAGCTAATACGACCGAGAGTGGAAGGGAGGGGGGTGGGACCGGGAAAACAGGCGAGTCCATCCCATTTCCGAAAGAACGCTGCAGCAAATCGATTGTGAACACACCTTTTGAGGCAGTACACGTACAAGTTTTTCCCTTAACTTCTCTTTGTGAATGTTAATGACCTCATTAACAGAGAAAGCGGATCCATTATTAAAACAACCACAAGCACTCTTCGCCAAGTGCATGTCAATGGCCCTTTTGCACGTTCTCTAATTATGCCGGCTAATTAATACCCTTTTTGTTATTACTAAATAAGAGTATATGCTACGCGTGATTAGCTGTGCGGTGATATGTGGGAAATAAATTCAACGTGCAGGAAAAACTGAATGGAGGGGTTATTGTTCATCGTAGCGAACGAAAAAGCGTTCAAAGCGCCCTCTACGACACTTTTTGCACTTTAAAGAATATGGTGTATTAGAAAAGTGCACATTCATCACACGGGGGTCGATATTTTTTTCTTACAATTAAAGTCGCACCGAGAAGTACAGTAGTGGACAAAAAAAAAAAATGCGTCACGAAAGAAAATTTTGGAAATGCTAAAATAAATCGCCAAATTAATTACGAATAATCTTTTAGACAGTACGTATTGTGTGACATAATCTGTGATGTCACAGAGTTTTTCTAGCTTTAATTATGGCTGCATCTTGTAATTTTATAATCGCAATAAGAGTTTAGAAAACACGAAATTGAGGCCCCTATAGCAAGGACCCCAAAGTTCTCAGTGTCATGACATCAAACGGATAAAGACAGCTGGGTGATAAAGTTAAATAATTCTGTCTGGCGAAGTGGAAGCGCCCTCTACCGGAGACACCCTGAAGCTACAGATTTTGAAAATCATTTTCTGTCTCGATTCCTGCATGTAGTAAAGACATTGCATTAGGGCAATTTTTTTTTTTGTATTGTTTTCTCTATGTGCATTTTATTCAATATCTATCCTATTCTCCTCTGAACTTAGATAAAAACCGTATGAAATTTCATTCTTTTTATTTTACTACTTTTATCCAGGAAGCCAGTTGAATATTATTTTCTCAATATTGGACGACTACAGTTCCGCACTTGGCCTGTGTACAATCGCAGAATCTTCCAGTTTCTTGCTGTCAATGAAAAGATGGATTTTTGAAAGGTAGTCTAGTAAGTGTATTGATTTTTATACCTTAAAAAGACTTTTTTTTTGTCATTCTTTCCGCTTTTTCGACTCCGAATATTAAAGTGATAGAATTTCAAACGCTACATCGATTTGTCCAAGTGTGTGACGAGTTGATGCAGTAGTTATTCTGGCTGAATGGATCCAGTTCTGATGTTATTAGTGATCGTAAAGTATCTTAGAATGCAAAAATAAGCCTGAATTCGACCATAAAGCAATCTATACGATATGGATTTTTAAAAAATAATAACAGTAATAAAAAGAGTGTTTAGGTAGGATGCCAGAGTTCGACTCAACTCTTCAGATCACCCATTATTTTGAAGTTTCCATGACAAGGCTCACGCTCCCTCTTATACTAAAGCGTATAATCGATCGCAGCACTTTTTAAATAGACTCTTGTATAATTTACAGAAATTTAAGCTTAATATTATCCCTCCTCGCAACCCTCAACTCATCCATGCTGTTACAGTACCATACGTATCACCAACTGCCACAGAAATACTACCAGAAAAGCAAACGCAGTCATTACATATTAAACTCATCTATATAATAACTAATTAATATTAATAACCAGAAACGCTTTTAATAATATATTCAAATTACTGCGCAGATTTGGCGTCTTTACCATCGGGTCATATCAGGGAAGTTCAACTTCCATCATAGTAATTACGTTACGGACGAAAAGAACTGCGCTAATTATTTACCGTCCCCAAAACTGAACGAATATAATCCAAAGCACGTGTCAACGGTATAAAGGTTTAATTATTAATATCTAAATCTTGATACCCGAAGTATTCGCAGATAAACTATTCCTAACTTCAAGATAAATTATTCGCGAAGAGCAATTTATCTTCTGCTAGCGTTATTATACGGGAATGCAGAAACGCGCAGGGCCTTTCCTTCTCCTGCTCTATTCGAATTTTGTCGAAAACAACTGACATCAGACAGCCATTAGAATTTAATTAGATGCGAGACTGAGGGGAACTTTTTTTTATTATGAATAATGTCATAATTACTTTGCCCGTGCAATCCCCGAAACCCATATCTCAAGGAACATTGGTGTCATCTAACCCGTCATTATAACCAACTACGTGTCGATCTGGCGTGAAATGTCCCTCTTCAGGTTTGCAGTGCTTTAATATTTTACCTTAACCTATCGTGTTCCTTCACTTCTGTGTTTCAACTCGAAGGCAGAGTTTCTAGCCATTCCCTTAGGAACGTTACAAAAAAAGAAAATGGCTTTTTAAAATTAGCAATTTTCTCTCTGTAAACATCCCTGCTTCTCTTTAATCCCCTTCCGGAAATGATGTTCGCTTTGATTAAAATTAAGTCTCACCAAGACAAAACTTTAAAATTGTTTCTGAATCGTCTTTAAAAGAAGTTTTAAGATGAATGAGTGAAAAATTAATAAGAAATATCCTATTTATTTTTTTGTGATTCTTAAGTAGTGCAATAACAAGACAACTCGTGGTTAAGGCAAAGTTAGTTTGTTGTATTTCTTGTTGTTGATTCAAAAACTCACATTAATTGCAAATATTTTGGTTTAAAAACCGATAATATTGGTCATTCTGTATACGACTATGTTCACACGCCCCTTAGTGTGCTGGATGAAAAACCTGGAACGAATTCTCTACAGCGTTGAGTTTGGTTGACTACAGCCACGATTGAAGATGCTTTTAGAAATTCCTCCAGTCCACTATACCACCACGGAGGACTTTATTCTAGTGTGAGCATTATTTTATTATTAGACGATATAATAAACCCTTGATTTTGCGCACTAATAGAGGAAATGGGCGTCCGTTATTAATGCACTGTTAGCTGAAGAGAAAAATCTGAACTTTTCTGTACCTTCCTAAATATAGACAATTTTTTTTACTTTGTATGGTTTTTAAAATTATTTGTGTACAGTTTTCTCAGAGCTGCTCGAGAGAACCTGTCAGGCGCAGCACCACGGTCTGTGTTCTATAATTTTAAAGTAGTGCAATATTAATGCAACTCGTTATGAAGGCAAAGTTTTTTTTTTGTCCTTGAACATAAAATCGTCTCTGTCTGTTATTCAAGTTTACTTACTTTTAGAAGAGCTGCAGTCTGTTGTAGTAAGGGGAGGACGCTACGTGGTTGTTTTCTATTAATTATTATTATTATATTAAAACCACGTGAAAAATTAATAATATAGTTTATTAGGCTGTTTGCCTACATTATTATACATTATGGTGACGTTTCGGGTATCTTACCCTTACCCATCATCAGACCAAGCTGTTGGGGAAACAGAAACAGCACCTTAATGTAGTCTGTTGTACTTATTATTTTTGCTAATACCAGAACAAACTTTGGTTTCAAGATGAGTTGCACGGTATTGCACTACTTTCAGATAAATCACATTCCTATTTATTAAATAACTGCAGCTCTTCTAAAAACAAGTAAAATTTGAATAACAGACATCTTTGGTGGCACCTACTAAATTTCAGACTGGAATTAAATCAATTTGTCTGGAAAATATGTAGCGGAAGTTAAGCAAATTAAGTCATTTCCTAAATGGAAAGTGACGTAATTTGGGTCAGCCAAAATTTTCGTCATTTCCGCTTCACCTTTTCGGACTGAAGTAAATTTGTCATAAAAATGTAAAGCGGAAATGACCTTTTAAAAAACAAGGTTTTTTAAACTGTAATTAATGCTATTCTATTTTTTAATTTAATTTTATTACAATTGAATATTTTTTAAATGAAACTTTAATAAGTCTATTACAATTAACCGTTTTCAGAATGAAGTAATTCGTATTTGATTTATTTTTTCATAAAGGATTTTATATATAATTTTTTAAATAAATTAATGACAGTTTAAATATACAAAAACATCGAAAAACCAAGAAATTTAACAATAATAATAAGAAAACTAAAAGTAGTGGATTCCAGAGCACACCAAACTGCGCATGCGTCAATTCTTACAACGAAATGCAATTCTAAGCCTTTTCATTTGATTTCTCTTCGTATTTTTATAATAATATTTATTAAACACCTTTTATTAATTATTTATTAGTTAAATAATATACAAATACCTTAAAATTGTACAAAATAAATGCGTACACAGTTACAAATTGTTTAAAATTATATTAATAAATTTTTGTCATTTAACATTATTAACTCGATATCATAATTTCAAATATATCGATCACATCAATCCACTCGCGAATCTAATTACACCGCAAATATCTTTTATAAAGTTATTTATGCAAATTACGGGATCACGTGCCATATATTAATACCATCTTCTCTCGTGCACTTCCCAAATATTTCTGGACACAAAAGATAAAAGCACGTTAACAAAACAAAAGAAAGAGATTTATTTCTCCATTAATGGTTTAGCGTAGAATTACTAATTACAATCTAGAGTAATTTCCAATGACAATCTCTAGTTGGATGTTTAAAACAACTTTTTATTGTCTCGCAATATCATGACAGATGATTTATATCCGTAATTAATTTTTAGAGATCGCCTCTTTTTTTTTTATTGCTCTTGTAATGGTTGCGCGTGCCTGAGAAGACGAATCACTATGCAAAGGAATTGGTTGATTTATTCCTTAATTAGCCATCGATTTTAAGCTTATCATTAATAAGACGCCGGGTATTTAGTGAGATATGAAGACATTTGCAATACATCATTAGGATGGAAGAGAAGGTGAATAAATTATCAGATAATAGAGGGCACTAGTGTCGATTGTCTGATATACATTTTCTAACAAATATCGACTGCTGTTTATAGCTATCAGAAATATTTATTCTCTTTAACTAAGGAGTTGATTGAAGGGTAGGGACAAAGTAGGGGGATTTATTACTAAATTTAAGTTCGGTTTCATATTTCTACTTCTGTGCTGACCACGGACAATCTCACAAAAGCTATTCATGTGAAATCTTCCTTTGTTTTTCCACTTCAAAGGAACAGCTAATTACCTTAAGTCCTCAGAGAAGCTTATCGAAATTAAACGTAATCCAGAACTTCACCTTAATTGGATGGAACGTCTTTAGGAAGAGCTAATTAATTTTACTTCTGTAATCTTGAATACGATCTCAACCAACTTTGTCTTTTATCAGTACCGGACCATCTGTTTCATAGATAGCTCGATAGATAGTCCTCTTGGAAACCATTAAGTTCATATTCTTAGAAAGATAGCAGTACAATAGGATAGTGGGTGTATTTTATGAACAAAAACCTTAATAAACATTAAAAGTTCTGTTTCTCTTACTGTTGCTAAATGTTGTACCCAAGAAGGGTGAGATCTCTCTCTCTCTTTCTCCAAGGATAAAAATTACCTCGGCCTCTTGACTGATGAAACATTAAGACCAATTTATAGTCCAAAATTCTGCCTTCATTTGCAATCCTAATCAGCTACAAAGTGGTAATCTTAGAAACATTAGTGCCATCCGTCTCTCTAGCTGAAGTTTCCTAAGTTTGCGTCAGCAAAATTAAAGAATTTTATTTGAGGAAAGAAAGAACTTTTAATAAATTGAAATTTTATTCAAGTGTGCTCGTGAATATTTTTCTAAACACCATTAAAATACCAGTCACTGAAATTCTAAGAAAAGTTTATATTTATAGTTGCTGAGGTCTTTTTTTGAGGTGACTTCTGGCATTTAACATACACTATGGTCAAAAAGTTACCGGATGACCTCAATATACGATCCATTAGGGGATAAAAACCAGTCATTACTCTATCATTGTAACAAGTCTATTTTGTCTTATAAAAAACAAAATATTTGTTCCTAAAGATTGGTTTTTCCCAAAGGCTAACCGTAGAAATATTAGTTTTTTATAACTTCTTCAATACATCATTTGTAGTATTTTATGACTTTGTTATTAATAGTGGAAGAGCCACAACGATGGATTTTCGAAGTGTATCTATTTTTAAAGCAGTTTTCATCAAATGACAAATCACTAGCGTTCTTCGAAGTTGGAAAGACGATCATTTGTGTCCTTGACACTAAATAATTCTACTTTAAGATTAATATAGTATCTCGAAGGATTAAAAACAAAAAAACGGGAACGAAAAGACAGCACATTTTATCGATAGAGATGACATGTACAATAATGGGAAACCTATTACACTTGAGTATAAGTGACTATTCATCATTTTTCCCAATCCACTAATATCGATGCTGAAATAAAAGTTGTGATCATCTCCAGTATTTTTTGACATCGAGCCCGAATTTTATTATTCAAACATAGATCACGTAATACCCTCTTGAGAAAAAATATAGTGTTTTTATATAATAAAAGTATTAATATTTTAATGATAATAATGCGTATTGAAGGTTAAACTTATCCATTGATCTAAGAAGTGGTTTCGTTGTAGATTTTCTTCTTTTTGGATATTTTTTTGCCAGGCAGATAATCATTACTGACTCTAATACCAAATACCTTATTTACATAATTATGACGTGGGTGAGTTCTTTTTTTTTAGCATCCACAGTCATAAAATTTGCATTTCTTCAGCGTATCGATTTTGAAAGCCGTCTTGTATCCTGTTTCGAAACAGCATATTTATAGCTTTTTCCAAGAAAAATGAGCAAGAATCTTATGCATGATTAAGTTGAAACATTAGACAGGTGCTTGCCTACAGAGATGCTAATAGAACACCATTAGCTCAATGTAGGGCTTGGAAGCCATTAGCTAGAGATTGTTATTTATAACATTCTGATGTAATCAGATAATTATCGATTTATTCCACAAAAAAGAAATGCAGCTCACTATCACTAAGATAGACATGCTTCGTCTTTGCTATAAAAATTTAAGCAGACTTTTTACACGAATAGAATGAATAAAAAATGGAAAATTGCTAACAAAAAATCCAAAGATCACTCAAAATGTCCCGGTCATGTATTTTTTTGGTTATCTTTTGGGTTGCGCCTATAGTTGAGTTGGTCACATTTCTTAGTTTTATTCAAGGGGTTGTCAAAAAGTTCTACGAATAGTGTATGTAAAATGTATCAAGGTTTTTAGGAGCATCAGCGACTAAGGTCATGTTGCTGCGTGTATACTGTCTATAAGTTCTGTGGTGGATTCTCTGCTTGCTGGATGAAAAACCCAAGTTTTTAGGAGATAAAACCATACTACTATCTCCTGAGACTGACTAACTCAGCCACATTGTGAAAAAGGCCCATTAAATTCTTCCTGTCATCGACGGGACTCGAAGGGCTTCTGATTGTATGCTAAGCAGTTATTTTTGACATAGATTTCTCTCATTTTTATCTCTCCAAACGCAAACCTCTTTGAACACTTCGAAACTTTAGATGTTTATGTGTTTGCCGTTTTTAACGCTGAGGAAATGTCCAAATAGATGTCAAAATGCTAGCGGTTAGGTCCCCAGGGAGGCTCATACATCACGTGCAATTGTGAGAAGTCGATCTCCGTTTTATGCCAGACTCATTCTTCACTTGAAGTGAGGAGAAGATCGGAGAGAGAGCTCTCTCGAAAGAAACATATCCTTCCACTTGAAAGAGAAAACGAATGGTCAACATCCCTGCGCCGAGCCGTAATAGATTTCCTCTCGGTGGAGACATAGTTCAGCTCAAAATCTCCAACAGCAATTCCCCTATGCAAAAAAACTTCTCTTTAGCATCTGCCTATTCACCCCAAAAAATAAATAAGTAAATATATTTTCTGGGGAGTTTTCGTTAACTTTGAGGGATCTGTAGCATGTAGAAACCCCTAAACGATCTCTTCCAGGCTGGTGAAAAATGAAAACATTTTTTTGATTCTTTAAATTCGACCAGGATAACTATAGACTTTTCACCTCAATAATCCGCTCGCTAGATTATAAATGAATACACTCGCTGTTCAAAAAATCCGATAACGTATTTAAGAAAGCCCCAAATGTTTCCCTAGGGTGGTATCTACTCATCTTGGCGCATTTCTTTTTAAAATCGTGACTTTTTTATGTAGTCCAAGTTGGGGCAATAAACATTTCTATGCATTTGTGGGGAAAATAATAAAAACACCTCATTTTTAAGGATTGGGGAGAATATAAAATTATCCTTCATCCAAATTTTAATATCAAGAGAATAAGAAGTCAATACAGAAGAAGGGAATGAGATACTTCTTTCTAAGCTAGAAAAGAAAGCAAGTGGAAGATGAATGAAATACAATATTACACTAGGGGAAAATAAAGCTACCATCAGGGACTTCAGGTACGAAAAGAAATTTTTTTATTATAGAATTTATTCGAATATGTAGCTTTTAAGAATACAAATTGATGGACTACAATACAAAAAAAAGGGAAAAAAATATTTAAAAGAAAATAATCAATTGCGGCGAGTTCAATAAATCGAAATATTTCTTTTCGACATTTAGGCCTAATTAATATTAGGCCTACTAATCAAGAATCTGTTGTTGGTTGCCAGAAGCGCCACCTTACGAGTATTGAAAGCATCTTTTGCACATCTGGTCTCCATGGATGCTATCACTCTGTGCTTCCGTATAATCAGAGAAAAAGATCGCATAAAAGTAAGAAATCAAATTGTTCTTACAAGATCACGACCAGCTCCACCCCGATCATTCATCAGTACTGACAACTTCCACCGTGACCTTAGAGGAACCTTAAAGAATTTACGAAAGAATTTATTCTGTTGTAGCTGGAGCAGAATGATTAAATAAAGAATTTCTTGTTCGGGAACTGCTTTCTACTAAGACACGGGTCCCAGTTGTAAAGAATGATACGTGTATACCGCACAGTCCATACCGTTGGGATCCGTGGTGGATTCGAGTAGTTTTGAAGGAGTTCGAAGGCACGCGATAATAAATCCATAAACATTATGAGATCTCCAAGAATATTTCTTTTCTGCACATTCGTACATTTATGAAAAATATAAATAATTCTTAGATTCCTATTAGGTCTTAATTGAGTGAAATTTGGGAAGCGTCGATAACTTTTTTAAAGGATCTAAATATAAAATTTTATGAAAATCCGCAGACTGAAAGTCGAGTTATTACATGCAGACGGACGGACGGATGTGTTGAAGATAATAGGTGCTTTTTGCATATACAGTGGTTTTTTTTTTTGAATGAAGGGCTATCAGTTCGTTTCTGTATTATTTAGTATTAGTATAGCGGCTAAAAGAAAATTTCCTAACAGGCTACTCTTAACCTCTTTCCCAGTAATTTATATTTATGGCCCCTAGTTCTGGAATTGTTTATAACTTTGAGAATTCCACCTTCATTCATTTTACTAACCTCTCGCTGAACCTTATAAACCTCAAGCAGGTCCCTTCTGAGATGCCTGGTTACCAAGCTCTGTAGCACACATAATCGGAGTCTTTCCTCATCTGGTCACCCTCTTGCAGATATTCACCATGCGAGTTGCCCTCTTTGGACCCGTTTTCCTGAACTCATTCAAGAAGCTCAAATGTCTTTTTTTCAGATGAGGTCTCCTTACTTGAGAACAAATGCCGTCTTACAATTGCCTTATATACAGTGAAATTATGATCTCCCTATCTCTAAAGGATAATGTTCAAGAAATCATCGATAGGACACCATGGGCTTTCTTGGCCGTCTGTTTACACTGCTCAGAAAGCTTCATATTGCCCGTATTATGACTCCCAGATCCGTTTCCTTCTCTAATGTTTTTAAGTCGATCCCCCCAAGTGTATAAGTTATTTAAAAATCATAAAGCACTCAAAACTTATATTGGTATTTTTATGTTTATTTCCGATTTAGAAAAATGTACATAATGGGGTCAAACGTTTCGTGGCGTTTTCTTACCACCTCTTCTTCAGTCACAAGTTCTTGTGACCGAAGAAGTTATTTTGGGATTGCTATTCTCCAAGTGTAAGACCTTGCATTTTGCTGCATTAAAACTTAGCTGCCACTTTTCTGACCATTCTTGAAGTTTGTTCAAGTTCATCCTGAAGGAGTGCAGCTTGGCACTGCTCATTAACGGCTTTACCAATCTTTACGTCGTTTGCAAATTTTGACATCACTTTTATCCCTTCGTCCAAGAACTGGGGGGAGAGGACACACTTCTGACATTACAGCCATCTGAAGAATATTCATTAATCACAACCCTCTGCCTTGCAGCCATTCAGGTCATTTTCATCTGGTGTGGGCAGGACGGTGATTCTACCAACTGCACTACCCACGAGGGCAAATCAGCAGATAAACGCCTGTCTATATTTGCCTTCTCCCCCACCCTAACTAGAAGTTTCCTTAAACCCTTAAGGTATCATCAGTGACACTGGTAAAAACCCTTGCACCGCCTTTGTTCAAATGAATACCATCTCTATAAAATAAATTCCTTCTACCTACATGTGTGGGCCATGGTAGGAAAAATTTTCCCTCTAGAGCCTTTGCAGATTCCCTCAAGTCTCGAGTTAATCCACAAGGCTTTCAGCAGTGTCTGGGCAGAACTGCAGACACATACTCATTCTGATCTAGCTCGCGGTATTTTTTCAGCACGGTCCTATATTTATCCAACAAATCGTCCAATCCTTGTTCTGGTACTATCTGCCATGACAATAGTCTCTCAATAACATTAAACCTCCTTTAACCCAGAGCAGCATGGACTTGACTAATATGTTCTGGGACACAAATCGGGGATACATCACTTATCAGGTCACGAGATACTCGAGTCCCTGACAAGCTCCCAGTCACAATTGTTTCTAGGTAAAGCACCCGTTCCTTCAGTGACTCGAATTTTTCGTAATGCACCAAGCTTTAATTTGAGATCAGTACACTCCTTAGAAGGGTGAAAAGAAAGGAATCGTCAGTTGAGCTTGGTTTGTCTCCTAGGCTGACCTTTGAATAATTGCCACAGACTATAAAAGAAACAAACTCGTGATTCACACCGAAAATGCCTGCAGCCATTTCCGTCTGAGTCAAGATGTCCTTGGAAGTGGACATTGTAAAAATTCACTGTTTACTCGTTTTCAATTCGCATGACATGCAAGGTACGATCAAAACGTTCGGGCACTGACACTGTATCTTGAAATTTCGGCATTGTAGCGAGTTGAGACTTGTCGCAACATGTTCGGTGACTCATTTAGAATTGAATTTGTATCAAATTTTGTTTCCAATTAGGGGTAAGTGCAAAAGAAACTCACGAAATGTTACAAACTGCTCTCGGAGAAGATGCTATGTTTAATTAGAAGTTTCTTAAAGACTAAAGAGGATGGAAAACTCCCATCTTCTCCACGGCCCAAAAAAACCTAGATAATCTCCATTAAATGTAATCATTCTTATCGTATTTCTTGACTCACATGTTATTGTTCATTATGAACTAGTCCCACATGGTCAAACAGTGCATCAAGAATAGTTCAAAACAATTCTACAGCGATTGTGCGAGCGATACTGATCAAGGAAAATTCTCGAAAGTGGGCTTTAGGAATCAGCACTCGCAACTCCATCACCGTGGTCCCTCATCCTCCACATTCATCGGATTTAGCTTCCTGTGATTTTGATTTGTTTCCCAAGCATAAAGCCTCCTTTAAAGGTCACATAAGGAGACTACTTCGAAGGAGATCTTTCCAAATAGCTGGTAAGCTTCATTATTTCTCATATATTAGTACATTCCCCCCACTTTCTGATCACACCTCATACGATGTCACCAATTGTTCACTCTTACCAATAAAGTTGGCTCTTTGTAGTTCAACTGCGTTTTCTTTTCTTTATGTTTATTCTTCAGTGTTTCAGATTTTACTTTTGTAGAGGGCTAACTTCTCAATTCCAGTTTCGCCTCCTCTTTTTCCATTCCTGGACCACCTTTTGCATTGTTAAAGCCTTTTATTTCAATAAAACATCACCCATAATGCTTTGTGCTTCCTCCTCTCCACATTTTAAAATTTATGCCTATCATATCATCTACGGATTTCCAAGAAGCAGCGAAAACAGAGATCTTCGTAGGCGAACGCGCGTGAATTTTTTATTAGGAACCTTTTCCAAGTCGAGACCATTACGAGCTATGAAACGTCAGCCAAATGAAAAGAAGAGTTCCTAAGGTAGGTTTCCCAGAGTTCATATATTTTTAAAGAACTCCTGTGAGGAAGCATTCTCCCTTCAGATTTAACAGCGAACATTATTTATGTATCGCGGTATTTAAGGACTGCGAGTAATTTGTAACCATCAGAGGAACTCCTCATGATCTTAACAAGAGCACTGGCTATCAGGTGCATGCCCAAATTTTACACTGTTGGTATAATTTTACTTTCTAATCATTTTAAATTAAGTTATCTTGAGAGTAAAGGGGCCTGTAGTACCAGGATCCATTGCTTAAATAAATACGTATGTCCAGTAAAAAACATTAATACACATTTAATTACAAATGGTTTGTAGCTTTCGAGCTAAACGGGCCTCTTCGTCAGCAAATACTAACAGAATGGGATGTTAGAGACAAAATTTCAAAGGATACAGTTGTGCCTGCAATGAGGCGTGCGTGGGCACGAAGTTCACCATTCAACCACTAGTTGGTGTTCATTGTGGCTGCATGGACGTGTGTGGTTATGCTTCCAGCGCTTATCTAGTCTTAAAACAGTTGGTTCCAAGATAGAGTGTAGTCCCATTCCCTTGCTTCGGTTCCTAGTTCTTGAATTACTGGATATATTAAGCGACTCTAGCCAGAGGTGGTGGCGAAAGTATCTGCACTTCATAGTCGCGCTTTGGATTAAGATCATGGTAGGTCGACCAGAAGTGTTCGGCGATTGCGGATTGGTCAGTTTGAGCAAGGTGAATAGATCTGTCGTGCTCTGCAAGGAGGTCTTGAAGGCGGCTCGAGGTCTCCCCTATTTGGCAGCTGTTACAATCTTTGCAGGTTATGCGGTATACTACACCGCTGCGCAAGAGAGGGGCGACCGGAGTCTTCATGTTGGAAACCAGAGAATGCAAGTTTCTACCAGGTAGCTACACGCATTTTATGTGGTATTCTCGAAGGATTTTTGAAATCTGACATGCAGAGATAGTAGGCGGTTGATACATTTTCATGAGTTGATAGCGGTCTCGGGTGGATCTCGAGCTCCTGCGCTTGCAATAAGCACTTGTCCAATATGTGGGTTGGATAGTCACACTTGACCAAGTTTGTCCTTACTCTGAAAATCTCGTTGCGCCTAGCTTCATCTGTGCCAGAATGGCTCCAAGCCTGGGTAAACAGGGTGCGGGTGGTGCTATTGAGATGATTTGGGAAATGGCCAGATCTGTAGTTGGTGGGTAAACTGACCGCACCACATTGGCTTGCGGTATACCGAGTTCGCCAGGTCTGGCCCACGCATTTTACCAGGACATCCAAGAATGGAAGGGATCCGTCCACTTCTAACTCTAAAGTGAACTGGGTGAACACGGACAAGGAATTGAGGTACTCCAGTAATATTGTTTAAGAACCACGTGAGATGACGGTGAAAATGTCATCGACGTATCTGCACCATGTTGTATTAGGTACAGGTGGGTTCAGGAATATCTGTATTTGCAATTCTTCCATGGCGATGTTGGCCCCGACGGAACTAATAGGAGCGCCCATGGCAGTGCCCTGCACTTGCTTGTATAAGGAATCTTCAAAGAAATCAGCATTACCAACCTCCCTGAAGAAGCTGCTAATGAAATCCGCTTCTAAACGACCTCCGTTCTCCGATGCACACGGCCCACCCGCTCCAACCTTAATCACCG
Organism: Mastigoproctus giganteus; assembly: GCF_048544385.1. Classification (NCBI taxonomy): domain Eukaryota; kingdom Metazoa; phylum Arthropoda; class Arachnida; order Uropygi; family Thelyphonidae; genus Mastigoproctus; species Mastigoproctus giganteus. Next base: position 200,351,081 of record NC_143584.1, on the reverse strand, counting down.
ACAGCACGCCGCTCTTTCCTCCACAAGTAAAGACAACACCATCGTCGTGCTTCCTGCTGACAAGGGACGTTGTACTGTCATATTGGACTGGTCACCTATCTAGAGAAAGCCCTCGTTCTCCTACAAGACCACAACGTCTATGAACCCGTGACAGATCCGCCTATCAAAGTCTTGAGACGCCTGGAGGCTGACGTAAAGAAACTTGTCTATGCATGGTTTAAAGCAAAGAAAATTTCTGCTTCGACTCGGTGGCTTCTTCATGCCACAGGCTGCCAACTACCTCAGTTTTATGACCTGCCTAAGATTGATAAGCCAGGCGTTCCTCTCCGACCCGTTGTGTCCTGCTGCAAAGCGCCTACAATACGAACTATCTAAATATATTGCACGACTCTTCACACCTCTTGTAGGAAATACCATCCACACTGTCACTAACAGCGGTGAGTTCATTCACTTTATTAAAGAGTTCTCAATCTCTGACAAAGAGATGATGGCGTCATTCGATGTAGCGTCCCTGTTTACATCGATCCCTGTCCAACAGTCCTTAAGCTGCATCAAGAGGCTTCTGGAGAATGACCCAAACCTACCGAGCAGAATATCACTGCCCACTAACGACATCTCTACCGCCTTCAACCTGTGTTTATCAGGCAGCATCATTATCTTTGAAGATTCCTTATACAACCAAGTGCATGGCACTGCCACGGGCGCTCCTGTTAGTTCCGTCGTGGCCAACATTGCCATGGAAGAATTGGAAGAGCAGATATTCCTGAATGCACCTGTACCTATTACAACATGGTGCAGATATGTCGATGACATCTTCACCGTCATCCCACATGGTTCTGAAACAACATTACTGGAGTTTGTTTTTGTTTGTATTTTATTGGCGCATCAGCAACTGAGGCTATAATGCGCCATTACTGGAGTACTTCAATTCCTTGATTGTGTGCTTATCCAGTTCACTTTAGAGTTAGCAGTGGGTGGATCCCTACCATTCTTGGATGTCCTGGTAAAACGCATGGGCCCACACCTGGAAACCTCAGTATACCGCAAGCCAGTGTGGTCCGTTCAGTTCATGAACTACGGACCTGGCCACGGCGCACGCCCCAAGGCATCTAAACAGCACCACCCACACCCATTTCTCCCGGGCTTGGAGCCACTCCAGCACAGATGAAGGTAGGCGCAACGAGATTTCCAGAGTGAGGACAGACTCGGTCAATTGTGACTATCCAACCCACATATTGGACGAGTGCTATTGCAAGCGCAGGAACTCGCGATCCACCCGAGACCGCCATCAACTCATGAAAATGTACCTACCACCTATATTCCCTACGCATGTCGGGCCAGATTTCAAAAATCCTTCAAGAATACAATATAAAATGCGTGCAGCTACCTGGAAGAAACTTGCGTTCTCTGATTTCCAACGTGAAGACTCCAGTTGCCCCTCTCTTGCGCAGCGGTGTAGTATACTGCATAGCCCGCAAAGATTGTGATAGCTGCTACATAGGGGAGACCTCAAGACGCCTTGAAGACCGCATTGCACAGCGCGACAGATCGATTCGCCTTGCTAAGACCAATTCGCA